>NC_056731.1:774925172-774932672 GCF_019279795.1 Protopterus annectens
CATATATATATATATACAGCTAAAGCTATATATGACCATATATATATATATATATATATATATATATATATATATATATATATATATATATATATATATATATATATATAAAGCAATACACAGATGTATATAAATACATATATATAAATATATGTGTATGTACATGTATACATATATCTATATATGTGTATATATCCTTATTTGTAAACATGACTGTTGCATATACCTTCCCAGATGTATCACACCATATTTATCTGATATGTGTATATTTAGATATAACAGCATACTTGATTCACCACTAATATAACTAACAAGTAATGCACAATTGTAGAAGTCAAAGAAGTTGTTCAGTACTATTCAGTATGTGTAATGATAGATATACTGGAAACAACAGCAACCATTTTCACAGCTGTGATGGCTTAGTGGTTAACTGCTATAAGTATAGTGTACAGGGTTCTGAGTTCAAGACCTGTAAGGACTTTTTATTTTGTTGCTGGGTAGTACAAGGACTGTTGGATACAGAGTGGTTAAGGCAGTTTTGAGCATCTTTAAGTGGGTTTGCATGGGTTTGCATGATAATAAGAGTTGCTAACATATGGTTAAACATATAGGTGCTTACACAGTTCCAGCTTCACTTACCAGTGCGCACCTCTGCTCAGCATTTATACTGCAGCAATGCTGAAACCTGCTAAGCATGGCTCAGCCCTGGTAACCAGTGATCACATTCCAGTGTGATAAAATAGCAAGGTAATGACATCTTTAATAAGTACATTTAATTCCATGTACATAACATGCATCTATGTGCTATCATTACAGTAGCAAGGGGTGTGACTCTACAGTCTGGGACACCTGAGTATATATGGCTTGTACAACACTCTTTTCCATTTGAATGTGTTACATACATGGGTAGTATCCCAGGTTATATGCAGTCACACTGGCATGTAGTGTATCATTACGTTACTACTTTTGACAGTGCTTTCCCAAGTAAGAGTAGATTGCAGAATGTAGTACTGGAACCAAACACCCCTGCATGCAAAGATGGACTTTGTTTCCTCACTGTCATGTTCTTGGTGTGTGAGCTGTGTGTCATTAAGTATTTCCTACTGGATATTGATCTGATATGTGGATATTAACTGTAGACTACTGTGTGTATAGGACATGTCAGTGAGGGCTGCTGTCACGTAGTAATGGCATACCTATCAGTATCATATGTTTATCTGTCAACACATTCATCCTAATGTATAACTAGTTGGCTGGCTGATGTCTGTCTATCCTCTGTACAGATGTGCAGATGTCAGGTATCCATCTTGGCTGCTTACAGGCAATCTATGCTTGAGTGACACTGACATGTCTGCCCAGCTGTGTTATGAATGCCACAGCTGGGAATCCCCACCCTGTACATACCACATGCCATGGATACCTCAACTACACTACCATAGTCAGCAGAACATGCTTGGGGTACAGGTCTCCAAGACAGACACTGATCATGTTATGCAATACATGTTGCATTCATGTCAATTGTAGCACCTCACTGGCCCTCTGCAAGAGGCAACCAGATGATTGGATGTTGCATTTAACTCTCACCCTGAGGATCACTCCCGTGACATCAGTTGATAAATGGCCTGCTGGCAAATGGCAGGTGGCATGATACCACTGTACCCACATCCCCTACTCTTCCCATCTCTCCATGGACAATAGCCTGGTACACACCTATGAACACCTGCACCTATTGACCCCAGTACTGACAAATGTGTCAGTGTGCATTACTAAGAATAACAGTGTCTGTGTGTTTGTAAACCTGTAGTTGATAATACCCTGAGGCCCTTCACACCCACTGCACTCCCCATTGCCATAGTTGGATATGGCTGCTGCTGTAATGGACATTACATATACCTTGTTACACTTTTCTCCCTATGGTCTACCTGAAACTTGCAGTACCAGCACAGCACTGTTGTACAAATGGGTAGTTAGGCATGGGTTACCCTCTGAGTCCTGGAAAGTGTGGGTATGTGTGCAAGTGTGTATATTTGTAGGATACAGCATTCTGAGGCCACATTTTCCTAATACAATACACCTTGCCACACAGTATAAGAGATAGTGATGTTGCTGACCGTAGGAGAGCCATGACAAAGCATCACCCTACTATCCCCGTGGTATGTGCAACAGATGCATATCCATGTAGTAGCACTCTTGAGCTAGACAAGGGATTGTATTGCAGTCCTGGTCAATGTGTGATGGTGGGTACGTCAGAGTACTATCATGGGTTTCAGTGAGTGCAATATCCAATGTGGGTTGTGGGTGCTGGGTATACCGTCTTTACACCATGGTACCCCCAGTACATGTTCCAAGGTCCACTGTATGGGGACCACTGTCACCATCACCCATACAGGTAACTGATTACACTATCCAGCCCAATGATGCATGTGCTGTGTGCAACTTATCTGTAACAGAATGGACACACTGACAAGGTAGTTAGCACTGATAAACCCACGTCTCTCCGATGTGTGTATGACTGTTATGTGTTTGTCAATGTGTATATGACAGTATGTCACACTATGTATTGTTCATAAAGAACCAGTACATCCCCCATTACCATATTGTACAAGGCCTGGTGATGTTCTTCATTTAACATGTAACCTGGGACATTCTTCATTCTAAAGGCTGTGTGGTGTGTGCAATTAAGGCCACACACATTAGTAGCAATACATATCTAGATATGGGGTTCTAGTCCCAGTGTTGCCAAGTAAGAGTGTGTGTATGTGAAGGGATCTACTTCAGTTTGCAGAAAATACATGTCCCAGGAGGTCATCTGTCTGAGAACTGTCTGGTAAATGCTAACATTTCACAGGTATCATTTTGTGGAAATTCATTCTATCAAAACTAGTAGTAGATGTGTGAATACCCTCTTCCCCACTGTATATCTGTACAGCAATACTGGGTTTGGTCCATATAGCTGGGTGTGGATCTTGTGGACATAGCCACCATCATTGCAGTTATTGTTGAGTGTATCCCTCCAGTTATTTGGCTGTGATATTGTACAGTTTATGTTAACAGGTTAAGTAGTTGTCAATCACACTATCTGCAGTTCTACACCACCCCACACACTCCAAAGGTTAGGGCTGTGCCACCCACACAAGCACACATATGTCTACTAAGTTGAGGATTGTACTACATTTGGGGAAAGGACATATTCCATGCCAGTACCATCATCAATGATATTAAACTAGCAGACTGATTATTTCCCCAATATGATGTTGTGCCTATTCTGTCTTGGTGGAATTACATAGGCTAAAATGGGTTCCTTGCAAAAGTACATACATCCATGTGTACAGTATTCTCTGTGTATTGCATCAACACCAAAGCATCTGTGTGTGTGTGTGTGTGTGTGTGTGTGTGTGTGTGTGTGTGTGTGTGTGTGTGTGTGTGTGTGTGTGTGTGTGTGTGTGTTATACACAAACATGTGGCATGTACCACCCAGTACACTTACCATTGTCCACTGTAGAAGGGCTGCTGACATCAGCCATCATGCACTCACCTGTATACACCTCTCAGACCTATCAGGCATGTACCACATGCAGTAACTGTTATACAGACCTGTGACTTGTGTTTAGCTGTACCTAGGATATGGCACAGTCAAGGTGTCACCACAGTGCCATACCCCTTGTAGGAAACAACAGCAGACCAACATCCTGCTGACACATAGACACCTACAACACAAATGGAATACATCATGGAGACCACAATCACTCAGTGTTAATAACAGCTATAATGCATCATGCCTGGACAGCTACACATTCTGACATGTAAGCGTTAAACTTTAGTGCTGAAAACATGTTTCACAGCATTATATTAGGACACCTTAGTGCAGTCATCCTGTGCATCAGAACCAAATTAGCCTGTCCCTGTATCGATGTTATGGATGACAGAGATGTGGCACATGTATCATCATATGCACAGAGTGTGTTGTGGGTTTGCCAGAGACCTAGGCTGAGCCACTTGTTTGACATCATGTGTGTGTGTGTGTTAGGGGGTTTCATTATAAATTGGGCTGTGCAGATGTGGCATGTGTAGGTATGGAGTTGCCCAAGCTGTGTTGGTGATGTGTGTGTATGTTTGCATGCACAAAGTTCTGCCATGTGGATCCCCAATACAGGAGTTTGTTGGACAGATGAAGACTGTACCTAGCAGGGTATGCAGTTCACAGTCTCTGGCCATGGACACAAGAACTGTGCCTGCCAGGGGTTCCACGGGCACTACCAGGTACAATCCACAATATAGTACTCTCCCCTAATGATGAGATATGTCCACTGGATCTGGGTCCCTCTTGGGACCAGCCAGGGGCCATGTGCACATAGCTTGCTATGTTGTGGTGTGATCAGCACCCACCTGAAGTGCTGGGGCTGGTACTGCCACTACGGGAGTGGCTCTGATTTCTTGCATGTCCATGTCAACCTCCACCTGTTTGTGTTGCTGATCTACATCCATGTGGCCAATGCACTACTCCCACCATATGCTCAAGCACAGACATTCCATGGTCGAGGATTCCCACCATCTCACTTAACCATCTAGCCATGACCTCTGCAAAATAACAGTGGGCACCTGCAAGATCATGTATGTTGTCAATAACAGCAGAATGAGTAGCTCTCTGCAGCCTCAGACACTGTCTGGTATACCATTCCATACATGCCTGCACCTCCATGATGGCCTGAAACATGTGTCTGGTGACACCAGCTATGGCACTTCTACCAGGGGCATGATGACCAGCAGCCCTCCTATGAGTACCTCTGTACATCTGCCTGTGTGGTATCTCAACGGTCATCCTGCTATGGGTGCTGTGTCCAGACACACATGCCATTGTCACCACACTGTCCTGCCCCATGCCACCACCTGCCAACTGTCCCTCATCTATGGCCACTGGTGATGGGGTATGTATAGGCAATGTGACTGTGTAAGGGGATGGGGTGGATAAAAGTGGGATGTCATACAATGGCACAGCTTCAGCCCCTGACAACCCTGCCTGTGCTTCAACACACCTATCATCATTGTCAGAGTCTGTATGGACACTAATATCAGTTCGCCTGCAGGAGGGACCATGACCCCCCTCGCCACCTGTGAGGGGAAAACATGAAATGCACTTCAAGACCTGTACATCATTGCTTAACTGTACACACACACACACACACACACACACACACACACACACACACACACACACACACACACACACACACACACACACACACTGCTTAACTGTACATACACACACACACACACACACACAGGTGAGGTTGCACAAAGATATTACACACAGACCTCTCCTTACCCATCTGTCACCATGCATAACATACGGCACTCAACAGCATGCACTGCAGCTATAGTCAATCCCTGTTACCAACATAATACATCTCTGTGATGCATGGGTTGTGTTAGTAGGTGATGCCCCTTCCCCTGGAACACACTGCACCCATGTACACAGTATTGTTGTGCACCTGCTCAGCACCCTGGCATGCACTGTGCACCATACCTCACAGGTGTACATGCCATTGCTGAATGTGTATATGTGTATCAGTTATGTTTGCTCTGCTGCTCACAGCCCCTATGTGTTTGTCCAACACAAACCTGGAATGATATGTGGACAGATGTCAACAGTGAATGCCTGATGTCTGATTTGCAGATCTCATCATCAGTGGTGAATGTATGACCAATAAAATACAATTACACTGACAACCTTCAAACCTTACTGTGGCTATAAGGAGTGTACACACCCTTATTGACATGGCACCCTCTTCCCTGGTATGCCATGGGGCCACAATACTGCATATGTTAACATTACATGAACATGATATGTGACATATGACCTGCACAGTCAAATGCAGTATCAAACAAATGTGTTAGTTGTGCAGATGCTGATTGAGATGCATACAATCTGTGGGTGCATAAGTGTGCACACCCTTAATATGATGGTTTGTTGCACCAACTGTTAAGTTTACTGCAGCAGTCACAATTCATGGAAGGGGTATACTAGCATGGCCCATCTGCACTGGCCAGTATTTGGTCACTCTGCCCTACAAATGTCCCCCAACTCTGCAAGATTGCAAGGTCAACTCATGTGCACAGCCGTTGGAGATCACACAGTGCCTTCACTACTGCTGTGAAGTCAGGGTTATGTCTGCCATAGTTCTTGACCTTGACTGTGTGCAGATACAGCCATTCTTAGCGAGCATTGGATGTCTGCTTTAGTTCACTGTTGTATTTCAGGATGACACCCCTCCCCATCCTCAGCCTTTTTGCAGATGCTTGACAACTATGGGCTACACATGAGTGTCATTTTGCAGTGTCCCAAATTCAGAACACTATGTGTCCCAGCCTAATCCCTGCTAATGAACAGAAAACATACAAGTGTACACTGGCACCAGCAAGGTACAGCTGGGGATGGTGGGCCTGAGGTGGATTGAGGTGTTGCTTGTGCAGCACATGTACCTTAATTGATACTGTCTGTAGGTTTCGAATCTGGTCTTGGTATACCATTACACAGTGCAACACATGCCTTTGGGGAACTTTTGATGTTATGCATATGCTACCTGTAGAGAGCCCTGGCTGATGTTTCCTGTGAAACAACTGCCCCATCTAATTACCCTAACCCATAGGCCATACTTATACAGAGTCCAGGGGATGGTTGACACAGGTACTGCACAGTCAGTACTTGCTAGACATTCCTGCAACTCCCTCAGTGTTGCGCCATGTTTATAGGCAGCCTTCATGACCAGTTTGCAACATGTGTTGTCATCTGTCTTGGATGGCCATCTGTGTATTTTCTACATTAATGTTGTTCCATACATCCTCATCACATACATGACTGCCTGCACTGTTTGCCATGGTATATGCAGTTTTGAGGTAAGGCTACATGTCCCACTCCTGCATGCTACCTGTTGGGTATGGGATCCATTCCATGGCTTGTAAGATGTGTGCAAGCCACGGCTGCCTCTGTTGCAGGTGAGTTGGCAAATGTGATGGACATACATCTTGGACAGCAGATCATTTTTTGGTGTGACATTGAGGATGTGTACTTACTGGAAGGTGAATACTCATGAAGAGTGAATGCTGTCAGTACCTCAAAAGCTGCTTCCACAATATGTTATTTGGGGTGTGTGCACACATATGCTTCCAGTGTTTGTTAAGGTATGTATTCCCCATATTTGCTGTCCTAAAACAGGATTCCATATTATACATTCATTGCTCATGTTAGGACCACATTACCATTTGTAAGGTTTGTGGAATGTGGTATTGTAATATGCTGCCGTGTAGATCTGTAGCAGTTGCCATTGTAATAGTGGTATATACACTGTTGTAGCACTGCATAAGGGTGATGTTTCAGACATGTTCCTACTGTAGGCCATTTGTCCCAGCATTATGTTCATCTCTGTAAATACATCTTGAAATGACAGGTTGTTAGTTATATTGCAGGACTCTTACATACCCTTCATATATGCCACCATGGTG
>NC_056731.1:774937672-775040172 GCF_019279795.1 Protopterus annectens
GAATGTTTACTGCTTCTACATTGTACATTTCCTATGGTACCCAAACGCTCCAAAAGACTAGCGAACAGGAATGTCGAGAAGAGGAATTTCCATCAGAATCAGGGTTAGCAAGGTTACACCAACCGGGGGAGGGGGAGAGGCTGGTTTTGAGTGTTGATGACAGGGGTATTCTCCACTCCTTCCAAGGGTTTAATATTTATAATTATACTGAAAGGGAAATTACTGAAGAGTTTTTTACCCTCTTCTCGAAGGGATTTAAGTTTGTACCTACCGAACTTCCAGATTTAGCAGATATTATGGTGGATATATACCTATATACAAGAAAACTTAATTTTAAGGTTCTGTTTGGTGGAAAAGGGGAAGATGGGTTACATATTACTAAGAGAGGTGTAATCAAGAAAAATAGTATATACAATCCACCACTTCACCCACTGATTTATATCTTCGAGAAAGTTGTTAAAGAAGCAATATATCAGCTTTGGGCACAGGATAAGAAATTGTGCTATAATTTAAACCCCAAGTAGAGAATTTTAATGAGGGAACTGAGGGAAGATAAGTCCCTAAGAATTATGGCCCCTGACAAAGGTGGTAGAATAGTGGTGTTTTATACTGATGATTATATTAATTTAATGCAGGAAATGTTGTTTGACCAAGATAATTACTTGCAAGTCTCTAAAATTGAAATACATATTGCCTACAAATGCATTGATAGTTACCTTGAGGAGTACTTGTTGGACCAGAGAATTAGTCAAGAAACTTATGAGTTTCTTATAAATCCAAACTCCAGAACCCCAACATTCTTTGGAATACCCAAGCTCCACAAAAATATTGTTTCTCCACCTTTTAGGCCCATAGTGGCTGCTAGTGGATCTAAAACCCACGGTTTAGCTGTTTTTGTGGATAAAATTCTTCAACATGTAGTGGAAGCTATACCTCATATAGTTAAAGATTCTTGGGATTTTCTGGGGCAAGTTAAGCAGAACTACTGGTCCAACAAAGTTATATTCTTAACTATCGATGTCAAGGATATTTTTACTTGCATTCCCAGGATTGAGGGGATGCAATTTTATGAAGATGCACTTCTGGCATGTTCTTCCATTGACCCTGACTGGATGCAACTCAACTGTGAGATTATGGCTCACGTGTTAGATAACAATTATATATTTTTTGAGGGTGAGTATTACCAACAAATCTGTGGAGTAGCCATGGGAGCAGCATGCGCTCCCCTATATGCCAACTTAGTGTTACTTGGGTGGGAAATGCAACATGTTTTAAACAGCAAATATAAACCAGATATTATTTTATATCAGATTTTTGGATGATATATTTGTTTTATGGGGAGGCAATTTTACTGATATACCAGACTTTATAGAATATCTAAACAATACTACCACCTTTATAAAATTTATGTATCAAGTTGACAGGTCTGAAATTAATTTTCTGGACGTCAAGATTTCTAAAAAGGTGCAAGGCTTTAAATCTAACATATATCGTAAACCTACATTTTGTAACATCTATTTACATTATTACAGTCATCACCCTAAGAGTCAAAAGATAAGTATTGTAAAAAGACAGGCTATTAGAATTGCCAGAATGACATCTGAAAGAGATGATGTCAAGTATGAATTTACTAGATTGATGGCTATGTTTTCTGAGAGAGGGTACCCCACTAGCTTATTGGAATCTGTTTTAAGAGAAGTTTTAGACCAATGGGGAAACAAATACAAACCACTGTTAGGCAATGGGGTGAAGCACATAATACCCAGTAGAGATCAAAAAGTAGAAGAACTAGATTCTAACACACATTCCAATACAGAACAGGTAGATTTCAACTACACCTGCATTATACAGGATTGCCCACTTTCTAATAGGATTAAAAATGTCCTACATGAAAACTGTGGCATTTTTTAAACCAACAGTGACATATATGGGAAAGTGGGTACACAACCCACTCTTTCCACTAAAGTGGGCATTAATTTGAAAACTAATTTAGAGAGAGTTGGAGGTATTAAACACAATTTGGGTGAAAATACTAAACCTTGCGGGCGATGCTCACAATGTCAATACATTTTGCAGGCTTCACCTATTATTTTAAATAATATGGTTGGGAATATTCTATACTTAAGAAAGGGGAATTGCCATACAACTAGGTTAGTATATATTGCCCTATGTAACACCTGTAGTGGATTCTACATTGGCAAAATTGAGAGGGCCCTCAAATGTAGGATTTATGAACATTTTTACGAGATAAAAAACAAAAAAGAGACAATTGCTCTTTACAGGCATTCTACAGTTTGCGAGGGCTATACAGGGTTTAAATTTGGTATCATTGACACCGTTGAACTTGATGGTAGAGGGGGAGACTGGAAAAACTGTTTGGTTAAGAAAGAGTTAATGTGGCAGCTTAGATTAGCTTCAAACTTTCTTCCTTGTCTGAACAACTATTTATCTATTTTACCAGTAATAAAGAAAGGGCTAATAGATTAAAACAGCCCAAAAAATAAAAAGCATACCTGGAAATTTGGACAAGAGTATATATAAAATGTTACTATATATGTACGTATAAATGTATTTGTATATTTATTTATTTAAAACAATGAGTGAGAAGGTCACTGCAAAACCAAGCAGTAAAAACAAAATGAAAACTCCAGCAAAAGCTAGAACTTCCACTGAGTGACCTCCCAAACCTCTTGTATAACGAGGCACATAGGATATATGGAAATGATCTTTATGAACATCAGGTGTTTCAGCTAATTGGCGATTCTGAATGCCCATGACTTGTTTCATCATTTCAATGGACAATTTCAATGGACAATAAAGCCAAACCCCACTAGCCATGGATATGCATATTTCAGCCTTGTTATGACCTTGTCAGCACAGCACAAGCAGAGTGTTTGACTAAGCATTAGAAACACAGGGCTGGTATACCCAACTGATGTTCATTAACATTAGGGTCACTGCAAAAATAACGCAAACAACAAACTAAAACAATGAGTGAGAAGGTCACTGAAAAACCAATCAGTAAAAACAAAATGAAAACTCCAGAAAAAGCTAGAACTTCCACTGAGTGACCTCACAAACCTTTTGTATCAGAGGCACATTGGATATATGCAACAGCTGCTTTCAATGTGAACAATTAGAATTTTGAGCCTCACACCCTACAGGGAGGTGTGTGAGCATTATACAATATGGATGATTGGTAGGGTTAGAGTGTGTGATGGGTATATGGCTCTGTGCGAAATGCAGAGCTATATATGGAACATGATTTTTTTTGTGGGACAGATGCCTTTTTTTAAGGTGAGAGCCAGATGTTAAGGAAGGATTATTGGTAAGTGTGGTGAGGGATGTTTGGTAGGAGAGGTTGCATTTGCAGACAGATAAGACAGCAGACAGGGGTGGTTTATGACACACGGGGGGGTAAACACCTTGACGGGAGGGTGGTTGGGAAACCAAAGCTCATTAGCCCCGAGATGGTAAGTAGTGGCACTGATGTCCCCACCTGATGGCAGTCACCACTACTCCTTCACAGCCCCGAAGGTGGCTGTGATGGGGACTGGGCTGGAGGAGCCGCCTGCCTCTCTAGCTGCAACAGCCTCCCTCCACCTGGCACAGGCGGTCATCCAGCTCCATCTGGAGGACACTGCGCACCATGCCACATAACTCATCCCGGGTGACTACATCCTCACTGCACCCACTTGTGGGGGGGTGAGCCCCATCCCCTGCAATGTTTCCACCCAATGGTAGTGCAGGACCAACGGATGAGGGATGTCTGGATTTGGTCCCAGACGTGCTGGGACCCCGGTGCCTTGACCAGGTGGGATGGGAGAGGCGGATCCACTAGGATCTGCCTTCCCATATGTGCTATGGTGTGGAAATTAACAATGAGTATTGGTTAGTCATGCACAACACATTACAAAATTAGTCAAAATAGCATGCATGGATATTCCCATTTACCCAAAACAGTGCAATTATAACAGTGCCATAGCAAACAGAGCCTATGCATTATATGGAATGGCATTCAGGGTTGCAACAGCATGCCAGTTAGTGGTATGTCAGGCAGGCAGGCAATAAAATGATTATTCAACAGGGAATATTAGTATGCCCACAGTTTAAACAATGATAAACCAAATGGAACAATGGTCCTAACAGTAGAGGTTTGTTTAGGAACATACCCATGTTGGTTTGAGTGTGATTGTTGGATCAGTTGAGTGGTGGAGGAAGGGAACAGATTAAATTGACAACTGCTATCAAGTATATTTGTCAGTACACTACTATTCACTACTCTACATTCTGACCACACTTACACTCTACCTGGGCCATGGGGCTGCTACATCTCACCAACAGCTGCAGATATCAACAGAGCAATTGTACCCTTATTATAGTTATACACATCATACCTGTTTTTATACCAATTTTTTTTTTACCTGTGGGCCTGTGCAGATGAACTGTGTGCACATTACATTGCTGTAGAACCAGACTGAGATGTTAGTGGCAGTCCCTGGGTTCTAACCATGGTGTGTGTGTGTGCAAAATTGAACTACAGACCTAATCCTTATCAGACTGAGCTACTGGGAAGGTGTGTGTTGTTTGTGACATTTCTATCTAGTACATATTTCTGTGCAAAGTACTTTTATTATGACATGCTGCATTATTTGTTTTCCATTTTCAGTACAAATTATGCATACACAAAAGACATTGGTGTCACTGTTTGTGAAACATATGCACATTAGCTGGATTGCACATTTGACTGTTTTACAATTACATACTGCAATTTAGATTCCTGAATACACAGAGTACACAGTGTAGGTTTTAAGTCTGCACCTGTTAGCCTTATACATTTTTCAGTACATTCACAGCTACATACGGCTGAAATTGAAAGGTTAATGCAGGACACTGCTGGCAGACAACCAAGTAAAACACAGTCTGATGGGAATATGTACTGTTGCTTTTTTCCAGTTATTTGACATGCCCATTCTAAAGTATGCAGACAAGCAGTGCTAAATCAGTTCACCTCAGTTAATGCATTCTGCAGGGCATACAGATTTCTATTTTTCATGTACAAGTGAGATGACACACACTAGTGTTTGGGATCACCTTTATTAGTTTTGACATACATATCTGTGTACGACTCAGAAATCCACAAGTACTATTCCTGCATGATCTGCACAGGGAATGCTTTTCATTTCTATTTCAGTAGCCCTGAAATGTTACTTTCTTGGCAGGTTCACTCAGACATACTCATACATATTCCTTTCCTGCATATTGTACCTTGTTTGCTACTGATATCTGTATTACACAGCAGCTGGGAATACTCCATTGTAACAGTGGCAGCCTGAAACATGCATTTATTCCTGACTTCTACATCACAATTATATATACAGGTAGTACTACCATTACTATAATTTTGATTTCTTACTGCTAATAGTAGGGGGTATTCTGTACTCACCATACTGCTGACGCAGCTGGGCCAGTCACTGGGCATGAGCTTCAACATTCTGGGACCTCTCCACAGCAGCTGTATGGGAAGACATCACACATTAATCACACCTGCACAGTCACAAGTTGAACTTTTTCCATACTTAGAGATACATAACACTACATACTTACAGACAGGTGGGACATCCTGCGCTTGGGCTTCTTGGATCCACTGGTCCAAGAATGCACCCCTCCTCTGCTTCAAGTCATTATAGTGATGATGTACCTGCTCACCAGTCTGGGGTATGCCAGTGGCACTGGTGGGATCATGTGCAAGCTGGTCCCAGGCCTCTGCTTTGTACTGTGAGCCCTGGTACTGGCCTTGCAGCAGCCTGCCATCATGGTTTTTAAGTAGGACCCCAACCATGACCCTGGACTCCTGGATACCCCAACGTTGCACTTGGAAGTGCACACCTTCACCAACGCCTGACATTTTGGTCCTGCTGTGAGCAATCCCAAATGGTAATGGCTGTATTCCCACCTGTGTTGTTTAAATAGGGCAGTTTTCCACACTTTTTATTGATTGGCCACTTTTAATATGCTGAACTATGCTTAGCTCCATGGTAATCCACATAGCAATGCTTACACCAGCTAAGCAAAGCTGAAAGCAGGTAAGCAATGCTTACACTAGCAAAGCATTGCTTAAATCTATTTTTTTATTACATTTATAAATTAATTTTTACATTTATATTTTACATAAGGACAAGCTGAGACACATAAACATAACCACATTGACAGTCACCATTTTTTATGGTGAATGTGTATGTCCACTATCCATTCCTCTTAAAGGGAGTCTCTGGCACTGGAGAAATTTGGGATGTGAGTATTTCCTTTAGCGATCTTTGCGCTTTGAGCACTGACCTATTTGGCACTTGTATCATGCTTCCAGAGGGGCTGAACAAGCAGCTTTTGAAATCTCTCTCAGGGTCCTTTTCTGCAGAGGAGAGAAATTCTGTCAACTCATAGTTAGCGAACTTTAGCCCCTGTTAGATGTGTCTGTTCTCCTCATTTTCAGTGCTACAGAAAGCACTGAGCACCAGCTTAACTGTTAGGAGGCACGCCTGGTTGTACCTATCATTTGGGATGTTTAGGAGCAGAGGATCATACTCTTGGGCTATTCCATTCCCTTCCCTTCTCTTCCCCTCACCCAAGGAATCTCCCCAGTGTTCTATCCTTGCAAAGAAAAGCAACAGCACTAAAAATAAAAAACAAAATGCTAAACAGTTTGGTCATCCATGAGGTCCCACCAGGCCTGCAAGGATCCAGAGTTTACTCAGGAATCTTTTTGGTGCCAACAAAGAAGAATGAGGACCTCAGGCAAATTTTGTGCACCTCAGTCATTTGAACAAGTTTGTGAAACATGAAATTTTTGATGGGCATGGTACAGTCTATTCTACCGTTACTGAAAATACTGGATTTGTTCAATAGATCTTCAGGATGCATACTATCACAGAAAGGTGGACAACTACTCCAGAAGGTTTCTCCAATTCCTGCTGGGAGCCAGTCACTTGTAGTTTAGAGCCCTGCCAATTAGTCCCCAGGTGTTCAACAAGTGTATGGCAGTGGTTGCAAGCTCATCTCAGATTACATGGGTTCTGAGTGTTCCCATACCTGGATGGCTGGCAGATAACAACTCCCACTAAGATTCTTCTTCTTCAATGAGCCAGAGACTCCTTGCTCTAACTTTGTTCAAAATAGGTATTACCATATTACCATAGCACAGCCAAGTCCAAACTTCAGCCTGCCTAGACTATAGAATTAATTGGAGCTCATTTGAACATGAAATTCTAAATAGCCAAACATCTGCATGTCAGGATTTCCACACTGCATCAACAGGCAATAGCTAATCTTTCTTGTCAGAAGCCACCCACAAGATTGATCTTGCATCTTCTCGGCTCAATGGAAGTTGTTATCACTTTGATTACTCTTGCAAGATATCACATGAGGGTGCTTCAGTTGACCCTGTCAGCACAATGGTCAATCAGACACCAGCCCATGAGTTTCCAAGATGCTCTCACAAAATTCTGAAAAACTCTTTTTCAGTGGTGGCTAGAATCTGTGATAGCTTCTAAGGGTCAACCTTTTATTCTACCTTCACTCAGGCTACAGTGACCATGGATGCTTGCCTGCTAGGGTGGGGGCCATTTCATGGGATAGAAGGTCTAAGGCACATAGTTCCCTTAAGAGGTCAGTCTTCACATCAGTATCCTAGAGATGAGGGCACTCCTTCTAGTGTTGCAGGCTTTCTGGGACTCCCCCCCCCCAACAGGTGTTGATCTCTATCCAGACAGACAATATGTGTCAGTAATCTGGTACATCAAAAATGGGGGGGGCATGATCTTGCCATTTATGTTAAGAAGCCATGAGGGTTTAACAATGGTGATGTCTTCTCACCACTTTCTGATAGCAGTGCACATACTGGAAAAGTCCAGTGTTCTAGTGGACTGGTTGAGCAGCTCTAACCTCTTCCTTCAATCTAATAGTGGCAGATTAGATTTTCAGCTATTGGAGCCAACCATGATGCAACATTTTTGCCTCTCCCGACAACACCAAGTGCAGCAGGTATTTTGCCCTAATTCCCCAAGAGGGGGAGTAACTGAGGGATGATGTGACTCACACTTGGTCCCCTGGTCTCCTGTATGCTTTCCCCATTCCTGTCATCCCAAATGAAATATTCCAAAAAATGGCCTTTTCAGACTTGGCATTTGTCAGTCAGTTTTTTCGCCCATTCAATCACCGTGTTTTGAGACTTGCCCTAGTGGGTCCAGACACTTTAAATGGATATCGTTTTTTTTTTTTTTTGTATCTCAATAAAGGTTTTTCTTGTACCTTGTACAACCACCCAAGATGTGTATGTAGGTCATGCCAGAGAGATCAGACTGGATGTTCATTGGATAAAACTACAACATTGCACTCCAATATTTTGTTAGAAACCCCCTATTGGCAGAACCAACTAGTAACATATTGAAGGTCTCAAGGAGATGAGACCCCCCCCCCCCCCATCTCCAAGTCAAATGGTGCTCAGGATGCTACTGGATAGGAATAAATGATAATAAAAGTAGTGCTAACAATAATGATGCAGATGGATTAATGGAGCAAATACTTCCTCTTCCTCCTGTGATGCCTGGATTGAAAGAAAAGTCTGATGCTGCAAATGCTTTATGCCTCTGGGACTTGTAAAAAAGAGATATGAACCAAGCTAAAACTTGCCACTAAAAATGAAATGACAAGAACAGACATTGATATCTTGGGAATTGGTGAACAAAAATGTTCTAGGATGGATTATTTTTTATCAGATAGTCATCAGCTCTTTCACTGTAGACAAGAGTCTTGCAGAAGAAGCAGAGTACCCTTTATAGTTAGTTAAAAGGTACCAAAATCAGTCCTCAGGCTATAAAATGACAAAATGATCTGAGTTAGACTCCAAAGCAAGACAGTGAACATTATAGTGTTACAAGTTTATAAACTACAGGAGCTGAAGATGAGAAAGTTGATCAGTTTACTGAAGATCTGCAGCGGTGTCCGAATATAACACCAAAAAGAGATGAAATTCACACTAGACGATTAGTTTAGAATACCATAGCTGGTAGTAGAGAACAAGTAAAATAACGGTCGGGTATGGCCTTGGTATATGAGCTAAAGTGGGACACAGACTAACAGAGTTCTGCTGAGATAGTTCATTAGCAATGCATAACACCTTCTTTTGTCAGCCTTAACAGATGGCTTTACAGGTGAATATCAGCAGGTGGTTAGTACCAAAATTATATTGACAATATACTTTGCGCTTATAAAGGAAATACCATTATACAGTAAAAAACACAAGACCTGAAGCTAGACAAGACCAAATGTAGAATTAAGTTGCAGAAAGCAGGAAAGTATCCCGGTCAACTAGATATGAGCTCAGTATTGTTCTGGTTAAATATGTGGTGGAGGGGAAGAACCTGTTTAAGTGATCAGACATGGTAGACATAGTTTCTGAATAACTTTGATCCGAAGTTCTTAATATTGTTCCAGAGGTGGCAACAAAACTATTCCTCAAAGAAAGAAGATTAAGAAGGCATAATGGCAGTTTGTGGTGGTTTTAGAATAAGCCAGGAAAAGACCGCGAGCAAAAGGGAATGGTAGTAGGGAGAATATTTCAAACTAAATGCATAGTTGCAAAGCATAGAGAGAAAAAATAAGAAGGCATATTTAAATGAACAGTGCAAAGAATATTAAGGCAGAACTACAACGGGAAACACAAATGATGTACTCAAGCACATTGGAGTTATTAAGGGAAACCTCTTGGTAAAAAGGTACAGCTGTATAAGTTGCACTTATTGATAGATAATCATATGCTATGTATAAATGTTCAATTTCTTTGTCTTAAATTTTCAGTTCATAGGTTCATAGGTAGTTACTAGGCTATCGGCACAAGGGTCTAAGTAAGCCTAGCCAACAAGGTTCCCTGTCTTATGCCACCCAAGAAAGTTAAACACAAGCCACACAGGTTAGGTGTAATTGCTCAGCTTATGTTACAGTTTCTTGTAAATGATGCTAATTGCAGGTCCACTTAAAATATTGTAGCACCGTAGATAACAATTGCTGAACATTCAAAAAAGATTAAAAGCTAAACAACAGCATCCAAATCTGATTCTAGCTGATTTTTGTGTCTTAGCCCACCATGCAGACTGTCACATACTCAACTTGCTAGTTTTACAGAACTTGTGTACAACAAAGGAACTTCAGACAGAAGGCAGTTACGTTACCTTCCATCAGGAAGTAAGGACATTGACTCATTTCAGTTGTGGCTACCACAGACTAAACTAATCTTTTTCTACTATTTACAAAGTGTAATTGAAGTATTATTTAGTAAATTTTAATACAACTACATCTGTGTTTTGTTGTCAGTGATCAAGTTCCAGGCCAGCCCTTCGGGGGTAAAGTTCTATGTACAAGACATTCTCAGACCCCTCAAACATTTGTCGTTTCTTGCCTCTGTTCCACTGTCTCTGGATTTCAGCTCACTCCAGAAGTATTTGACTCTAGTTGTTGGGGTGCCAGCCTTTGCGTCTCCAGTTTGCAATTCGCTGCAGAAGGATTCCACATTCATCATTGGAGTGGCAGTTTCATGTTTCCAGTTTTAAATCTGATCGAGAAGTATGCAAATGTGGTCATTGGGATGCCAGTTTAAAGTTCGTACTGAAGGAACTTAACTTTAATCATGGCAGTGCCAGTCTGCAATTTTTCTCAGAAGTAATCATCGCCAGTTGTGAGGAGTGCCAGTTTCAGTATGGAATTGCATCATTTTGGAACCCTAAGGTGTAAAAGATGGGAATCTCTATCAAGTATCCCAGATGACATAAGAAAGTCTAGAGACATATGTCAGGGCAAGGCTAAGAAACACTGGCTCATTAAATTACTCTTTCTCATCAGTCTCCCATATTCATTTATAGCTACTTTAGGCAGCATGCAGGGACAGGAAAAATAATTCCCATTTTAAACAGATTGATCACCTCCTTTCAGTATCTTTTTTTGGTAGTCCAATACATATATGTACATCAGATTAATATCAGTGAATGTTAGGTTTGCAGTCAAATACTTACTGCATTTGGGGGAATGCCATTACAGACTGTAGAGAGTCAGACCAAAGAATACAAACAACTATGTAATCAGACTCTTCAATATAATGAAACTACTAATGGAGTATATATAGAGTGAAGTACAGCAGAATGGAAAAGTGGCGCAGAAGACATTGTTCACTTCACATTAGCTGATGTACAGGTAGGGTGAATTTGCATCATTAAGCCTTACAGTGGGAGTAACACAATACATGTGGGAATGACAGTAGTGACATATCAAGTGTAATGACTTTTTGCAACAGGAAAAAAGAGATTTGGAGCATATTGTTGGTTAACCACATGTGGTGGAATGTCTGTGTTCATACTCATGCTGACTTTGCCAAGGGCTAGCAGTACAAATGTTAATATTAGCAGGAGGGGCAATAGAAGATGATTACCTGATAACTCCCAAAAGAAAACATTTATTATACCTGTGGAACAAAGGCATGCAAATGGTTACCATCAAATTTGTATGGGTTCTGTTATTTAGGACCAATTTTCCTTGCAGTAAGCAGGTTAGTAATCTGCCAAAGAGAAATTTCAAAATATCAGGAATAGAAGAGAGGCCCCAGCAAATCCTATAGGGCAACTAAATGTACCTTGGATCTATCACAATGACCTAGAACACATACCAGGAAATGGTCTGGCAAAATGGATTTAGGAGAAGATGTAATTGCATGGTCTGTAGTAGGCCCAGGTTATGGGACAGTAAAATCCATTTAGGAATTGCAAAAATTCTCTGTTACTAAAGCCAATAACTAATAACTATGTATTGCTGTACTTTACATCCCTCCTGGTCAAAACATACCTACTCTTGTAGTGCTCCTATCCTGGTTGTCCCATAATTTATCAAATTAAACCATCATCCTCGGTGATACTAATATTAATTGGCTAACTCTCATCTCTAACTCCCCCTCAGACAGCATCAACCTGTATAACTTGACTCAATTAATCACAGACCCAACACATATAGTAAATAAACAAGCTGAGTCTATCTTAGACTGGATACTTGTCTCCCACCCTCAAAAATATGCCAAGTCTAGAACACTCCCTAATACCTTTAGTGATCATTTACCTGCCTTTACCCTTAGAAACTCAACACAAATAGGTAAAGTAATTTCCCTTAAAGCATCCAGGAACCTTACCCAATTTAAGCAGCAAACATTTATAGATATTCTAAAATCCTACAATTAGAATCCAACCAAGATACTACCATTAGATGATGTAGTTAACTACTTTAAAAAGGCTTTCTTGACACTCTTAAAAGTCTTGCTCCCTTATGTACTAAAAGAATCAAAAATAACCATGCCCTTTGGTTAACAAAACAAACTAAACAATTACTTCTAGTGATAAAGCATGGACAGAATGGCAGAAAAACAGAACTCTATAAAACGAACTCGTATTTAGGCAACTCCGCAATTGTGCCAAAAAACAGATTATCCAAGACAAAAAATACTTCTCCACTCAACTTTCTACCTAAGGGGACAACCTCAAACTATTTTGGAAATCTGTCTCCTTGCTTCTTAATCAAGGAATCCAGCACAATCCCACACCATTCCCTGACAAAGACCCACAAAAGATTGCCCAGGCATTTAAGTCTCATTTTATTGACACCATTCAAAAAACGTGTAAATGATTTTGCCCAAAAAGCCAACACAAATCCAAATTGTACTAAAATCAATAATTACTATTCCCATGTTCAGCCTCACTCCAACTCCCCTACTACACATGCTTCTACTAATAGCAGTCCAACCCCTCCCTCTTTTACTATACAACCTGTATCTATCATTCTAGTGCACAAACTACTAAAAAAACTAAAGCATTCCTCCCCCTCTTCCGATGAACTTCTAGCAGAATACCTAAGACTTGCTGCCAATGCTATAGTCTACCATGTCAGCATTCTTATAAACTGATCTATCTCTGAGTCATACATCCCTCAACTCTGGAAAAACTCTGTTATAACTCCCCCCCACAAGTGTGGCAACACCAACGACCTCTCATAGGTTTATAGGTAGGTACTAGGCTATCGGCCCGAGGGCCTATGTAAGCCTAGCCAACAAGGTTCCCTAGTTTATGCCACCCAAGAAAGTTATTTTCCTGTGCCACTGTTAAGCAGACACAGACGTGATCCCCAGGGTGTATTTCCTATTTCCCATCCACTCATCAAGATTTTTCTTGAAGAGTGCTAATGAAGAACTTTGCTTGACATAGATGGGTAGCCTGTTCCAGAGTATGGGAAGTCTCTGGGACAGGAATCTATCCCTCCAGCATGTTATGTTTATTGTGGTGACAAGGTTTAGGTCCCTAGAGTGTGTAGCTCTGAGGGATTGGGATTTCTTTAGGTGTAGCATGTCCAACAGCTCTGGGTTTCACATAGCTTTATATGTTAGGCAGAGATCACCTCAGAGTAGGCGATATGCTACGGAGTAAAGCTGGAGTTTTTTGAGGCGGTCAGCGTAGGGCATTTGTTTGAGGCCAGTAATCCTCTTTGTGAGGTACTTCTGTGGCCTTTCCAGCTGCTGCAGATGTCTTGTGAGGTACATTCCAAAAGGGGCATTGTACTCTATAATGGGCCTAATGAGTGTCAAGTAGAGGGGAACAATGACTTCTTTTTTTCCTGGAAGAGAACCCTTTTATGATGAGGTGTACCATGTAGAAGGACTTCCTGACTACTGTGGTGATGTGACTATCAAAGGAGAGACTACTGTCCACCTGGGTCCCAAAGTCTCTTATCACGCATTTGGTGTTAAGTAGATTGCTGCCTATGTGGTACTTCATGGGTACAGAGTTTTTACCAAAGGGGATGACACTGCACTTTTTGGCATTGAGCTTGAGGCCATGGTTCTGACACCGGGCATCTGTCTCAATGAGGCCCTTCTGTAGGATGTCCACATCATTGGGGGACTTGGCTATGGCTCCTAGTTTGCAGTCATCTGTGAACTTCATTAGCCAGAGGCCTTCTGTGTTAGCCTGTACTTCAGAGATGTAGATACCAAACAGGAGAGGTCCCAGGACAGAACCCTGTGGTACTCCACTTGTCACTGCTTTGAGATCAGATTTGGAGTCTGCAACTTTTACATTGTGGGTTCCGTCAGTGAGCCAGTTGGCAACCCATCTTGTGACATAGGGATTTATACCTAGTTTAGTGAGTTTAGCTATAATTCCAGAATGGGGGATGGTGTCAAAAGCCTTGGCGAGGTCAAGATAGGCTGTGTGAACCACCTTACCCTCATCTACAGCTTTGGTAACTGCCTCAAAGAAGTCAATCAGGTTCAGGAGGCATGATCTGCCTTTCACAAACCCGAACTGGGGGGATCCAGAATTTGGAGGTTACCAATGTCTTTGTTTATGAGTTCCATGATGATGCATTGCATGGCCTTGCAGACCAGGCTCATCAGGCTAATAGGTTGATAGTTCCCGGGTTCAGTGGTGGCTCCCCGTTTGTGGAGTGGGATAACTGTTGCTGTGCACCATTCAGTGGGCACAAAGCCTGATGTGAGGCTATTATTGAAAATGGTGCTTAAGTGGGGAGCCAGTTCGTTCTGAAGTTCATGTAAAATGCAGCCTGGGATGTTGTCTGGTCCCATGGATGCTGTGTTTTTGGCTTTAGAGAGTGCAGCTTTTACTTGCGTAGTTGTGATTACAGGGATTCTGCATTCTTCCTGTATAGATATGGGCCCTTTATGGGGTGAGAGGGGGGTAAAGTTAGCACTGAACCTGTTTGTCAGGATGTTGGCAATATCAGTTGGTAATGGAATTTTCTTGCCTTTGTGCTGTAACTCAGAGCAGATCTGGGTGTTGCCATTGAGATTCTTGACATAGCTTTAGAATGCTTTGTGGTTGTCCTTGGAATTAGTGGCAATTTTGTTTTTGCAGCTAGCTTTGCAGGATCTTATAAGGGATCTCAGCTTCTTACTGAGGCTGACCAGGGAGCTCCTCCACTCATGGAATTTTACTCTCTTTTGCAACAGTTACTTCCTTCTGTTGTACAGTTTTCTTTATGGCAGGGGACCACCAGATTGGCTTCCTTTTTTTTTTTGAGGATAGCATCTTGGTTCTGTTTGGGATAGCATGATCCATGCACTCGTGTAAGTGCTTATAGAGTGCATTTGTGTAGGATTCAGCAGTTGTAACTGTATTGTCCATCTGCATGGGTGTCATGAAGTTCACCACATCTGTCTTAAGAAGCATGAAGTTGGCTTTGGAGAATTTTTTTACTGTGGTTTCCTTAATGGGGGGTGGGATGTGGATATCAAGGGTGATTAGCTTATGGTGGGATCGGACCAATGAGGAGTTGACTTCAGGTGTGGAACACCGGTCACTCATGTTGGTAGTGACTAGGTCTAGGATATTGTTGCCCTTGGTAGGGGTGTGGATAAGTTGATCCAGGGCATTGGAGTTTATGAATTCCAGAAAGCGTTGAGTTAAGGAGTTGGTACATGAGTAGTTTTCCCAGTTAATAGTGGGGTAGTTGAAGTCGCCCATTATTAGGGTGTTTGGTTGAACTCTAATATTTTCCAGTACATCAAGAAAAGAGGAGTGGGAATCCTGGGGCATGTTGGGGTATCTGTAGCAAGCTACAATTTGGATTGCAGTTTTGCCCAGAGTTAGTTGCACTTGGATAACCTTGGATGCATTATGCTGAGCAACTAGCCTGGAGATGTGGATATCCTTAATGAATATGCACACACCTCCACCTTTGGTGTTTCGGTCCAGGTTACATGGCCGAAAAGTGTGGTATGAGTTATAGTCTGGTAGTGCAGGGGTGGTCTCTGGAGCCTTGAACCTGGTCTTAGTCACTGCACAGATATCGATGTTCTCCATTTTAAGGAGTGTCTCGAGTGAGTGCATTTTGAGATTTAGACTTCTAGCATTGAGTAGTATTACCCTCAGTTTTTGCTTGCCTGTTCCTGTTATGGTGGTGAATGCGTTATTTGAATCTTGCCTAAAAAAGGCACTATAGGGGCAGCAAGAGCTTTAGCCAGTATCCGGAATCCCAGGGGTGACAGGTGCAGGCCATCTGTGGCAAAGCATCATGGTCTGTCTACCATGTCATCCCAAGCAGACAGATACTGGATCTCCTTAGAATGACACCAGAAGCTTAGCCAATTGTTGAAGTCAATCATTTTGTCCTTGTACTGCGGTATCATTCTGGGCGATGGCATAATGCTACTCAGGGCTAGGGTCATACCTGCCTGGGCTACATGAACAGAGAGTTCTTCCATGTCTCTTTTCATGTAGTCCAGGGAGGTACATCTCAGGTCATTCACACCAACATGGACAATGACAGAGTCATATTTGTACTTGTTGTGGAATGACCTGAGTGCGTGGGTTATGTGGAGGATCCTGGCACCCGACAGGTAGCTGACAGTAACATTCTCCTTGTTTAGCCTGGTGAGTGGGACATCAGTGTGCCTGACTATAGAGTCGCCTATGACTAGTGTGTTGGGTACGTTCTTTTGCCTTTTTGGCTGTGGTTGAGTGGCACACTGAGTCTGTGGGCTATGTGTCATTTGGATTGTGTTGGGGGATGGAGGTTGCTTGCGTTTCTGCTTTGGAGGTCTCCATTACTTAGACAGATTATTATTGAGAGCCTCCGCAAATGTTTTTGTGTTACTGTGTGTGGATTTTGGTGGTGTAGATTTAGTGAGACTATGTGAAGAGTGGAGGAAGATGCACAAAGGTGGATTATATCTTATGTAGAAGGGTCAGTCTGAAGGAGATTGAAGACTGTAAAGTGGTGGCGGGGGAAAGTATAGTTAGGCAGCAAAGGATGGTGGTTTGTAGGATGACATTGGTGATCAAGAAGTGGAGGATGAGTGTGAGGGCAGCATCAAGGATCAAATGATGGAAATTGAAAAAAGGGTAATTGTGAGGTGATGTTCAGGGAAGAGTTAAGACAGGCACTGGGTGGCAGTGAAGAGTTACCGAATAGCTGGGTAACTACAGCAGAGCTAGTAAGAGAGATGGCTAGAAAGGTGCTTGGTGTGACATCTGGAAAGAGGAAGGAGGACACGGAGGCCTGGTGGTGGAATGAAGAAGTACAGGAGAGTATACAGAGGAAGAGGTTGGCGAAGAAGAAGTGGAATTGTCAAAGAGATGAAGAAAGTAGACAAGAGTATAAGGAGATGAGGTGCATGGCAAAGAGAGAGGTGGTGAAGGCTAAGGATAAGGTGTATGAAGAGTTGTATAAAAGGTTGGACACTAAGGAGGGAGAAAAGGACCTGTACCGATTGGTTAGACAGAGGGACCGAGCTAGTAAAGATGTGCAGCAGGTAAGGGTGATAAAGGATAATGAGGGAAATGTACTCACAAGCAAGGAGAGTGTGTTGAGCAGATGGAAAGAGTACTTTGAGGGGTTGATGAATGAAGAGAATGAGAGGGAGAGAAGGTTGGATGATGTGTGGATAGTGAATCATGAAGTGCAGTGGATTAGCAAGGATGAAGTAAGGATAGCTATGAAGAAGATGAAGAACAGAAAGGCTGTTGGACCTGATGACATACCTGTGGAAGCATGGAGGTGTTTAGGTGAAATGGCAGTGGAGTTTTTAACTAGATTGTTTAATGAAATCTTGGAAAGTGAGAGGATGCCCAAGGAATGGAGTAAAAGTGTTTTGGTACCAATTTTTAAGAATAAGGGTGATGTGCAGAGCTCTAGTAACTACAGAGGGATTAAACTGATCAGTCACAGCATGAAGTTATGGGAAAGAGTAGTGGAAGCTAGCTTAAGAATGGAGGTGATGATTAGTGATCAGCAGTATGGTTTCATGCCAGGAAAAAGCGCTACAGATGTGATGTTTGCTATGAGAGTGTTGATGGAGAAGTACAGAGAAGGTCAGAAGGAGTTGCATTGTGTCTTTGTGGATTTAGAAAAAGTATATGACAGGGTGCCTAGAGAGGAGTTGAGGTATTGTATGAGGAAGTTGGGAGTGTCAGAGAAGTATGTAAGAGTGGTACAGGATATGTATGAGGGTAGTGTGACAACGGTGAGGTCTGCAGTGGGTGTGACAGATGCGTTTAAGGTGGAGGTGGGATTACATCAAGGATCAGCTCTGAGCCCTTTCTTATTTGCAATGGTGATGGACAGGTTGACAGATGAGATCAGACAGTAGTCCCCATGGACTATGATGTTTGCAGATGACATTGTGATCTGCAGTGAGAGTAGGGAACAGGTGGAGGAGACCCTGGAGAGGTGGAGATATGCTCTAGAGAGAAGAGGAATGAAGGTTAGCAGGACTAAGACAGAATATATGTGTGTGAATGAGAGGGAGGATAGAGGAATGGTGAGGATGCAGGGAGTAGAGGTGGTGAAGGTGAATGAGTTTAAGTACTTGGGATCAACAGTTCAGAGTAATGGTGAGTGTGGAAGAGAGGTGAAGAAGAGAGTACAGGCAGGATGGAGTGGGTGGAGAAGAGTGTCAGGAGTGATTTGTGATAGACGAGTAACAGTAAGAGTGAAAGGGAAGGTCTACAAGAGGGTAGTGAGACCAGCTATGTTATATGGGTTGGAGACAGTGGCATTGAAAAAAAGGCAGGAGTCAGAGCTTGATGTGGCAGAGTTGAAGATGTTAAGATTTGCACTGGGTGTGACGAGGATGGACAGGATTATGAATAAGTATATTAGAGGGTCAGCCCAGGTTGGAAGGTTTGGAGACAAAGCCAGAGAGGCAAGATTACATTGGTTTGGACATGTGCTCAGGAGGGATGCAGAGTATATTTGGAAAAAGATGCTAAGGATGAAGCTTCCAGGTAACAGGAAAAGAGGAAGGCCTAAGATAAGGTTTATGGATGAGGTGAGAGAGGACATGCAGGTGGTTGGTATGACAGAGCAAGATGCAGAGGATAGGAAGAAATGGAAACAGTTGATCTGCTGTGGCGACCCCTAATGGGAGCAGCTGAAAGAAGAAGAATATATATATATATATATATATATATATATATATCTGTGTGTGTGTGTGTGTGTGTGTGTGTGTGTGTTAGTTATGTGTGTGTGTGTGTGTGTGTGTGTGTGTGTGTGTGTGTGTGTGTGTGTGTGTGTGTGTGTGTGTATATATATATATATATATATATATATATGTATATATATATATATATATATATATATATATATATATATATGTATATATGTGTGTGCATATGTATATAGATATATATTATTGCATACGTTTATCTGTACCTCCATAGATGTGTAGATGTTTTTAACCTATCTATATATCTACATATATATATATATATATATATATATATATATATATATATATATGTAGACCTGTATATATTGACATGTCTCTATGTCTCTCTCTCTCTCTCTCTCTCTCTATATATATATATATATATATATATATATATATATATATATTTATCTATATAGCTATATATGAGCATACACCTTTAATTGGGTACATGGCGGGTTGTCATGTTTCAACACATTCCTCCCTTTTGTGTTTTAACCTGTCTGCATACACAGTTGGGATAGGTACATCCCAGGTAGCTTACTGTTAGTTTACTCTGAGGATGGAGTACATGGTTGCAGGTTCTACTCCTGGAAGATGTTGTTATCTTAACTCTCAGAATAGGCACTGGTAGGGAAAGTGTGAATAACACACATTTACGCAGTTGTAAGCAGGTTTGCCCGTGGTCTGTGTGACATTAAGCAAAGGTTAAATCTGTGAAGCACTTCTCCGTTTACCGTGTTTCAGTGCCACTTACCATCATGCAAACCCATGGAAACCCTCCTACAACTGCTTAAGAGTGGTTTAATCCACCTGCAGCCAACAGCCCTTATTCTGGTCCTCAAAATAACCTAACCGCCCTTGCAGGCCTTGAACCCAGGATCATGAACACCATACTCACTGACTTTACCACTAAGGCATCTGAGATATGTGCAAATGTTATGATGTTTAGAATATACATTGTACTACAGACAATCCTCACTACTGAAAACAAATGTGACAGTCAGTTGGTGTACATATGTCTGATACATGTTAATGTTCATATGTTTGTGAAATTAGGTGTTGCAATGTGACACGACAGGGTGTATTATGAATGAGAAAGGTTCTTGCTTTGTGTCCTTTTTATATTGTCCCCATACTCCATGTATACCCCTCCAGTTCACTTATTGGACATCCGACCCAGGCCCTCCTTGATGCATGACTGCATTACCCATCATTCCTCCCCCACCCCAATTTTCACATACACAACCACCCCTTCTATGGTGAATTAGGTTAATATTAATTGTTATAATACCTTTGGAGTGCTTCTGTATGATGAAGTGTGTTCATAGCTGTTCATATATATGGCTATTGATGTAACTGTATAATATATATAAATATATATATATATGTGTGTGTGTGTGTGTGTGTGTGTGTGTGTGTGTGTGTGTGTGTGTGTGTGTGTGTGTGTGTGTGTGTGTGTGTGTGTGCAGACATCACTGACATGTGTATATATATATATATATATATATATATATATATATATATATATATATATATATATATAAATTTCATATTAGTTTGTAACAGTAATACATATGTAGACTGGAATGTGTTGGTTCACAAACTTCAGTACATTACAATGTACTGTACATATGTACCCAAAGTGACTGTCCCTTTTGTGATCATTACAGTGAAATGCATATGGTATAAGGTGTAGTCTCAAGACCATGACACATGTATGCACCTCGGATGGCTTAATGGTAAGTTCCATGACTATAGTTTGCATGGTTTAGGGTTCGATACCTGCAATGCTTTACAAATGTTTTTTACTGCAAAATGAGGCTCATTTAAGCAGGAGTAAGCATGTTTAAAAGTGTTTGTGTGACATTATAGCAGCGGTTAAACACAGTTAAACAAACTTTGTAACGTATAACCTGTGTGAGCAAGCACGGCCACGTCCGCTAACTACTCAGGATATATACGTCAGTGAAGCAACATCTCACTATGTGCTGACATAACATTACATTCTCTGTTGACTGTACTCTCCAGCACACATGGTTTTATATTTGTGTTTCGAATGTTTATTATACAGATGATTACTACCTATATATGCAAGCTGTGGTTAAGGTATATTTTTGTAGATGATAAACATCCCTGTCTTTATCGGGATTGTAACTCCGAATGCACAGATACTATGCAGATGCTGTAACTGTTACACTGTTGACATTAACCTTGCTTCCATCTTTTTCCTATTTAGATGATTTCTATGTGTAAGCTAAACTAAGCAAAGGGAGGAGGCCCCAAAACTCACTGAGCTTCACATACTCTTGAAATAACAACATATAACAAATGTACTGTGAGACAATACATTACATTCCTAACTACAGTAGGCATAGCCCCTCACTGACACACTTCAAGGGAAACCTTGTTGTGTGAATGGGTAACAGACTATACACCCCTGGGATCATGTGTCCCAAAACCATACAGCTAGGGGGTGGGGGAGCCTGTCCAGTTTTATAGCTGTGAGACCTGTTGGGGGAATTGAATGGTGTTGAATTGTCACATTAACATGCCCTCTTTAGATCACTAAGTGCCTCTATCACCCTCCACAACCCCAGTCTTCAACTGCTTCCACCAACTCTGCCTGGAATTGCTTCATTGGATATGCTTGACAGAGGCTCAGTTACTTCACCAATGGTGCGGGGAAAGCCAACACACTGTAGCTATGCTTCTAATTGCCCTGGGCAGATAGGTAGTAGGCTATCTGTGACCCTCTAACGTGCAAGCCATCACAGCCATAATATGTGAATAAACAAACCTTCAGATCACAATATACAGTGAGAAAGCACCATGTAGTCAGGAAACAGTTAAGAACAGCAAGAACATACAGAACACTGATACTTAGTCACTCCAAAATCCTATCTTGGAAGCTAGAAGACTTGTATAAGTTTAAGGCTTTCTATTGCTTACCAGTAGGTTACCTACAGGGGAAATGAAAAACAAGCACAGATGGGGAACATGCATGCAATGATACCATATCGGCCTATATGTCAGCCTTAGGCTTTGGAATATTGGCCAAGGCTATTGGCACCCCCATGGTGCCTTATTTAGGAGAGTCTCAAAAGTGACTACCAGCTCTGTAAACAGCACAATAGCAGATTAAATAAGGGTTATGCTACTCGACACCAGGGGTTGTGATCACAACATGCATGCACTCACAGCACTCCTCAGGATGTACATCAACATCTGTGCAGTAACTGAAATCTGTCTTAAGGCTCCTGAGAGTACACCAGCACTACCAGACTACATACCATACCACACATTTCAGCCACAGAACATGGACTGACAGACATGGAGGAGCTGTATCCATATTCATCAGGGATACCTACACCTCCAGGTTAGTGGGGCAGCATGATACCTCTGAGATCATCCATGTGCAGCTAACATCAGCCACAACTGCAAAGTAAACTGTGGCCTGCTACAGATTACCCTCCATGACCCAGGACCTCCGCTCCACCTACTTGGAGACAGTGGAGAACATGACAGTCCTAAAGCACACCCTGACATTGTTCGATGTCAACTACCATACCATTAACTGGGAAACTCACTCCGGTACTCACTTCCAGGCCCAGCTCTTACTGGAATTTATCACCTCATATGCCCTGTATCAGATGGTAACCTCCCTAATGTGGGGTGGAAACTACTGGAAGTGGTCATCACCAACATGGGCAACAGGTGCACCACAGTGGAGGTTAACCAGTCACTGGTTAGATCTGACCATGAACTATTCACTGTTTCCACACCCTAGCATCTCCCTCACCCATGGATACCACAGTGTATACCTTTCCTACAGCTACATTTACACTACTAGTGACAGGGGTGGGGTCTTTAACAGCCTCCACGCTAAGGGGAAATACTGCTCAAGATACAGACAGATTTACAAATGCAGTCTATAAGCACCTACATGGATGTATGGATCATGCCATCACTGGTAAACCAAGACTTACTCCTCCTAGACAAGGACACTGGTCTGGTGGACCTCTGCAATAAACAGGCTATACTACAGAAGTAGGACAGTGTTCCAGACACATAGCAAGTCCCACAAAGGACATACATCTGTGACCACTATTAGTATGATACGTAGGTCCCTCATGACATCATCCAAGGCTAACATCAGCAGGAGAATACACAAGGATTTGAAAGATAACCACAAAACCTTCTTTGGCTATGTCAATGATCTACATGGTGACACACAGATTTGCACTGTGCTGGTGAAATAAGCACAAAATATGCTGACCCTACTGATATTGCCAACAGCCTTGCAGATACATTCAGTGCATACTTCACCCCCTAAAGAGCCCACAACACTACCCGAAAGGTACAGTATCCCACACATCAGAGACACACAGTTGGAAATGGCCCTCTCTAACAACAGAACACAGCGTCAGTGGAGGAAGATGTTGTCCCAGACTGCATTTTGCAAACTGTACATGACAACCTGCCCCCCACCTAATTAAGCTTTCCTACCTCAGCCTCTCCACAGACTACATGCCCATATAAAGGCACGTGGCAACAGTTATTCCACTCCATCAAGGTGAAATCACAACTGACCATGGTAACTACCACCCCATAAACCTGACTAGCCTGGTCTGCAATGGTATGGTTCGCATCCTCATGGCACTCATTAACAAAGATATTGGTAACCTCCGAACACATGACCCAAACCAGGTCAGCTTGGTTGAGTGCAGTTCATGCCTACTGAACCTGTTTGATGTCTTACATACTGTCACCAAGATGTTAGATGATGGAGGAGGTGGTTCACACATACTACCTGGACCTCACCAAGTCTTTTGACACCATGCCACACTTAGGTTTTATTGATAAACACACCAGCCCATACATACACCCATACATCACAGGTTGGGTTGCCAATGGGCTTAGACACAGAACCCACATGGTATGACTAGTAGTCTCCAGGTCCAACTCTTGACCAGTCACGACTGGTGTCCCACAGGACTCAGTCCTGGGAGCCCTACTGTTTGTCATATACATCTCAGATGTACAGACAAACACAGGTGGACTACGGCAGGCCATGTTTGGCAATGACTGCAAACTGGGAGCCATGATTGATAGTCCAGCTGACACAGACATCCCTCAAGGGGCCTCACAGAGAACGTCACAGGGTGCCAACGACACGGCCTCCAGCCAAGTGCCACTAACTGCATGATCATTCCATTGCGGAATTGGCACCTACATATTAACACATAAGTGACAGCCACTTTAATATGGGTAAGGTAATGGGGTATCTGGTGACTAAGGTAGATAGTGATCTCCCCTTTGACAATCATATCTCCACAGTAGTTAGGACATCCTTCTATGTAGGCCATCTGATTACTAAAGGATTCCCATCTAGACATACTGGGGTTATAGTGCCCCTTTACTCATCACTCATCAGTTCCATCACAGGGTATAATAACCCATGTGGGATGTACCTCAGAAGACACTTCCAACAGCTGAGTGGTCCACGAATATACCTCGCCAAGGGGAATACTGGCCTCCAACATATGGCCTATGTAGCCAGACTGAATAAACTCCTGCTTTACTCAGTGGCATCTTGTTTACCCAGAGATGATCTCCGCTGGCCAACACAGCCATGTCAAACTCAGGCTTGATGGATATCCTCCACCTATGGGAATCCATGTCACAGTGAGCCACACACTGTAGTGAGCTGAACCTTGCCACAACAATAACTGGAAGATGCTGGAGGGACAGCTTGCTGTCACAGACACTACCCATACTTTGGAATAACATCCCTAACTACATTATACAGAGCCCCTCACTAACACTCTGCAAGAGAAACCTTGAAGAGTGGATGGGGAACAGTAGATGCACCCCAGGGATCCCGACATTGGCTCTGCTCCACAGAGGGACAGTTAATGAATCAATGGGGTGGCAAAAGCTGACACATTTTGGCTGGGCTTATGAATGGCCTCTGGCAGCTGACCAAGTGCCTACCTATGAATCTATACATACAGTATCTGCATATGCTGATAGCTTACTTTACTGTTCAGGTGTTGACTTAGCTTGTGCCAATGGCAGTTGTGTGTGCAATAGTTGACGGCTGCCTATGTTGGATGCACACAGTAGACTGCCTATACATAACAATTTACAGATAGTCTTGTGTGTGTGCCATCCATTTTTACTGTGTGTGCAGGTGGAGAAAGGTGTCAGTCCCTAGGTGCCTACACTATCAGGGTGTGTGCTATATGTTCCTTCTTTGCCAAGGCATGGGCCTACTGGGCAGGCTCAGGGTGTTCGTGGTCTGAGTACCTCTGTGCCTATGGGGCCCTTGGCAATGGTGATGGGCTGTGAAGGCCTGCAGCATTCTGTCCCTGCTGCAGCTGTTTCCTCAGGACCATATTGTGTAGCATGGCACACACTATGAAGATGTGGGCACATGGCCTGGAGAGTACTGCAAGGCTCCACCAGATATAACCAAGCAATGGAACCATGATTTCAGCATCCCAAACACACGCTCTGTGGTGATTCTGGTTTGTGCGTGTGCCTCATTATGGCGTTCCTGTATGGGTGTGTGTGTGCATTTCTGATGGGAGTCATCATCCACGGTTCCAGTGCCTAGCCAGCATCCCCCACCAGGTGGCCATTTGGGATGTCTCTCCTGGCAAATAACCAATACATGAGGCATGCCTGATGTGGGAGTCGTGATAGCTTCCAGGGCTGCCAGCACACACATCCATGATAATGCCCTGGGCATTGCACATGACTTGGCAGTTGATGGAGGGGTATCCCTTGTGGTTTATGTAGCACCTACCCTGCTCACCGGGTGGTGACTTGATGTGTATGTGCGTGCAGTCTATTGCGCCCAGTACCTCCAGGTATTCTGCCACATGGTGGAAGAGACGCATATTGCTGGCCAACTCCTCCTGCATTCGGGGGAAGTATATATGCTCATTGGCATGTGGTAACATGGCATCCGGGAACTGGTGTAGTACCCTGGATGTTGATGCCTGTGAGATCCCCATGATATCCCCAGTTGGTCTTTGAAAGGTACCTGTAGCTAGTATTCTCAGGCTTACTCATACCTTCGTATCCATTGGGATGGGTTCCCCTCTGTTTGTTCTGGCTGTGAGGCATGGCCGGCACAGCTCCACAAGTTGCTGTAGAATGTCCCTGTCCACCCTGTAATGCTCTACTATCTTCAGATCATGTAGCTCCTGGTAGGTTACCCTGGGTCTGAACACTCTCCTCCTCCTCTGGTGCCTGAGGTGGTTGTGTGCATCATCCTGCACACCACCTTCATTCTCCAACACATGCTGGTAGATCAAAGCTATGGCAGCCCCTAACATGTAAATAATAAAAGATCCCCGCCTGTATACACCACTGGTGCAGAGTGTATGGGAATACACAAATGTGTGTGAGGTGCTTTCACACTTTATAGTATTGTGCTATGGATGCTGCTGATGTCAATGGGTGTGCATGAGCTATTCCAGTTGCAGTGTGCCTTCATTATGGGTTTTGCAATGAGTACTGCAAGTGTGGGGCCTTTACTGTGGAGATCTACTTGCCTGCCTTGATTAATCTGTTGCCCTTTAATTCACTTTTAGACCTGGATCCCCTCCCATTATCAGGCATGCATCCACCTGCCGTCTTTCTTGCTTTGTACTTTCCCTACCCAGTCATGGCAAAATGTGTCTTGTAGCTGATATACTGCAAATCGGCTTTGTTCTGCTTTGACACTTTACTGTTTTCTTTGCAGTACAGCCCCTCCCCTTCCCTGTCCTGCAGGTAGCTGCTTGCAGCCTTGTTAGCTGTTGTCAATGGCTCACTGTAGGCTCCTAGGTGTTAATTAGTCATTTGTACTCCAATTTCACTGTTGCAGCATTTCCTTATTTCTTTCCTATATCCTTCCTGTTTCAGCTGCAGTGCACGCCGCGCATACCCATTTATCGGGTTTACGTGCATTTTCATCTCCGTTCACATGCATACTCGGTTACCTTGTGTACTCTCAGCTAAGCATAGCTATGGCCAATTCGACACACACCTATCCTGCAGCTTTGCCTTGCTAGGGGCAGACCGGTTTAGCAATGCTCCAATGTGCTTACAGCAATGGTGACACAACCCTCTCTTGATGTCATCTTTATCTCAAGGGCACATCTTGGTGTTATAATGCTACGCTGTGAGGTGCATCCTTACACCAGCAGGGAATCTGCAATCCACTATTACTCCTCTCATTTCCATGGCATTACCTACTAATTCCTAGCTACTACGTATAACACTGTCACTGCCCCTTAGCAACCCTTGCACCATAATTATGGTGTAGCATGCCTGCCATTGACTATTATGGGAAAATCATGATATGTGTTTCACTGCGGTTTTATTCTATATTTTTATCTATTCCTTGTGACCGCCTTTGCGCACCGCTGCTTTGTGCTTCCACGTTGCAATGGTGCAACTATATATATTAAATGTTAATTTTATATTTTGTACATTTTTTATGCCAGTGGCTATATATTTAGCCATTGGCATATATTAACAATATAATACATGTGTTTGGTCGGCTGTCATGGTTCCGATTTTATGTTTGCAAAAATGTAAACCATTTTCTGTGGTTTACATTTCTGCATGCTTACAATACACCTGCACCACTTCCTGAATCGCTACATACCTTCATTTGCATGCTACGCTGCTGCACATGGGGAAATTAACATACAAGGCTCGGGAGTTGTGTGGGCATAACGTACGCAGGTAGTGCACATGGAAACAGCTCATACCTGAATCGCTCGGTGGCCGTTTTTGGTATTAGAACGCCGACACTATGCCTGCACCTGGTGCAAGCTTCATGAATCCCGGGGATTGTTATCCAACACTAACTTCATTAAATTTAACAAAAATTCCTCATGTTCTTTTGAATAGTGCCCATATTCTGCAAGCCAATATTTTATGGCCTTGATACCTCCATGATATGGAATGCTGGTATATGAAGATTGCATATCTAAAGTACATGTATAGGTGACACGTGTTATTTGCAAATCATCCACCAGTTCCAGAAACTCATTACTATCTTTAACCCTTGATCTAACTAGCTGTAATAGTGGCTTGAACTGAAATTCTAAATACATAGAGATGGGTTCAGTCAAAGACCCAATTCCTGACACTATCGGTCACCCGGGGAGGGGGGGGGCATTTTTATGTATATTCGGTAAAATATAGAATGTTTGTGGTCTGGGGTTATCTCCCATTACTTCCTTTACTAGTGCTTCTGTAATATGACCCCTTTATGTGCTGTTTTTGATGTCTCCATTGTGAGTGGATTAATTTACCAGTTGAAAGATGTCGTTTGAGGGTGATTTGCGAACATTCATTGGGAACCTTTCAGCAGATAAAGAAGATGGAACGTGGCTTATGGGCAAACAGTCTGATACAGCATCTATTGGAGTGAGTTGCACTTCAGAAATGCAAAGCACTTTTAATGAACTTAATGTGGCTACGAGAACGTTTCGTTCAACAGTATGGCATATAAAATTGCTACAAGCTTATTTAGAAGCTGGAATTACACCTTGAGGCCTACGAGTGTACATAGAGCCCGGAATGGGTAAGGATAATCAGTCTTTTATTAACAAATGGCGTATGATACAAAATACAGCATCCAAAATGTTTATAGAACTGTTGGTCTCATATTATGAAGAGACATTTAATGGAATTAAGAGTCAACTTGATTTATGCTAGAATCAGTACAGAGTTTTGAACAACAAGATGAATATAAGAGACTGTTTGATCAATATGTTGAAGAGATGAGTGTTTTTGATTCAGAATTAAAAGCAAGGAAAGTGAAAAAAATGTAATAGACTTGAATGACTTTAAATCTGACAAGGCCTATACATGGAAACAAATGAAAAGGGCCGTTAGATTTACAGAGACTGTCAACAGGTTGAGTAGAAGTAAAAGGAAGAGTAATAAATCTATTTTGAAATCTACTCATACTTTGTGATATAATATAGAATCCAGTGCTTCAGAAATGTCTTCAAATGCATTGAGTACGGATACTGAGGATGATATGGGGGATATGTTAGATGCTGGTTCTTCTAGATGCAAAAACATAACAAATCCAGGACTAGCCCTTTAGAAGGGGCAGTAAAAAGCACCATAAACGAAGAAGAGATGCAGGTGGAGAACATTTGAATAGAACAAGAAGATGGACTTATAGTTAATCTAACTGACTATAATTTAACCAGTGAAGAGAAAGCTGTTCTTAATAAAGGCTTGAACTATGTACCATCACATTTTGTGTCCCAATATGATGTTTGCATGGCTATAAAACAGTTTTGTAGAACCTTAAAATTGAAATATTTTTTTTCATAATAGAGGTGAAGTGTCTAATGTTGTGCCTTATTTTAAGGTTAAGAAAAGTTCTTTTGTACCACCATACCATTCTAGGGTTAAACTCTGAATTGCACATTAATCAAAATGAGATTTTCAAACATCAGTGTGACAATTTAACATCTACAGAGAGGTTGGCTTTAGAACATTTGAAAGAAAATAAAGGCATAGTGATACTTAAAGTCGATAAGGGTGGGGTGGTAGTGCTTTGGAAAACATCTGAATACATTAGTGAAGTAAATAAGCAGCTTAATGATGGCAGGTTTCATTATAGACTGCCTTTGGGTCCGACGGCTGACTTTAAGCGTAGACTAGATGAAATGTTGCTGGAATATAATAAAAGGGGTCGTATTACAGAAGCACTAGTAAAGGAAGTAATGGGAGATAACCCCAGACCACAAACATTCTATATTAGACCGAAGATACATAAAAATGCCCCCCCCCCACCCCGGGAGACCGATAGTGTCAGGAATTGGGTCTTTGACTGAACCCATCTCTATGTATTTAGAATTTCAGTTCAAGCCATTATTACAGCTAGTTAGTTCAAGATTGAAACATAGTAATGCGTTTCTGGAACTAGTGGATGATTTGCAAATAACACGTGACACCTATACGTGTACTTTAGATGCGCAATCTTTATATACCAGCATTCCATATCACGGAGGTATCGAGGCCATAAAATATTGCAGAATACGGGCACTATTCAAAAGAACATGAGGAATTTTTGTTAAATTTAATGAAGTTCATATTGAATAACAATGTGTTTTATTTTGATAATGACTGCTACTTGCAGGTATAGGGTACAGCGATGGGTACTACATTCGCTCCGGTGTATGTTGACTTATTCAATGGGTATTTAGAGTGCAATTTAATCTATAGTATGGATAATTCATTTAGGGGTAAATTGGTGATGCGGAGACGCTACCTGGATGACTGTTGGGCAGTTTGGTCCGGTTCATTAGTAGACTGGAAGTCATTTGTAGAATACCTCAATTTTAATGTATTTGACATTAGTTTTGTTGATAGAATAGGAAAGACATCTATTGACTTCCTGGATGTACACATTGAGAAAGCTGATGATGGCACTATCAACACGGGGTTATATAGAAAACCCTTTACTAAAAAGTCTATTCTAAAGGCAGATAGTTGTCATCCAAGACATACCATCAGTAATATACCTAAGTCTCAATTTAAGAGGCTACAGCGTATTTGTAATAAGGATGAAAATTATAGGACTGAGGTCAGTAAGATGAGCAAAAGATTTGTAGAATGAGGATATAGTAGTCAACACATTAAAAAAGAAGAAGAGGTAGAATTAACATTAAAAAGGGATTTAATACAAAGTAATACCCACAGTGAAGAACAGGTAGCTGCACCAGTCAAACCTAGATTGATTACTACGTATGGAATCAATACATATAAGATACGTAACATAACTGACAAATATTGGCACATCTTGAAAACAGATGACTTTTTTGATGAGTGTTTAGATGAACATTGTCTTTGTGGATATAAATGGGGCAGAAATATTGGGGAATCTTTGTCTTAGTTTAAAAAGGTGAATACTGGTGACAAATGTGAACTAAACACAATCAGAGGTAGTAACCCTTGTGGAAATTACACATACCGTAAGGTGATTTTAAAATCAAAATCATTTACATCTACAAATACTTCACAGGTTTTTGAGATTAGGAAGTTAATTACATGCCACAGTGAATGATAATTTATATGGCTATATACCAATGCGGAGCCTTTTATGTAGGCAGACATCACGTTCATTTAAAAGCAGGGTAGCACTACATTTAAGTGACATAAGATGTCAACGTATGAGGAGTGCCTTATTTAAACACAAAAGTGAACATATATCTGCTAATTTTATAGGTTCATAGCTTCATACTAGGCTATCTGCCCTAGGGCATTTATAAGCCTAGCCAGAGTGTGTTTGGCTTTCGCCTCCCATTTTAAATGAATTTTTCTATGCCCTTTTTCGAGGTTAGTATACTGTGCCGCTGTCTAACAGTGACACAGAAGTGATACCCGGGGTAAACCTACTATCTCCCATCCACTCATCAAGATTCCTCTTGAAGAGAGTCAATGAGGGATTCTGCCTAACCTGGACTGGGATGTTATTCAAGAGTGAAGGGAGCCTCTGGGTTATGAATCTGTCCCTCCAGCATGTCCTATTTATTTCAATGCTGAGGTTCAAGTCTCTCGAGCGCGTAGCTCAATGGGATTTGGATTTTCCGAGGTGCAGCATGTCCATTAATTCCGGGTTGGACATGGCTTTATACGTCAGGCACACATCGCCTCTGAGCAGGCGGTATGCCCCTGAGTAGAGCTGGAGTTTCTTTAACCGGGCAGCATATGGCATCTGTTTGAGCCCTTTGATCCTCTTGGTGAGGTACCTTTGTGGTCTTTCCAGTTGCTGCAGGTGTCTGGTAAGGTACATCCCAAAAGGGGCATTGTACTCAATTATGGGCCTGATGAAGGATGAGTAAAGAGGCACGATGACCTCCCCTGATCTAGATGTGAATCCCTTCATGATTAGGTGGGCTATGTAAAATGTTTTTCTAACCACTTTGGCCATGTGGTTGTCAAGTGAGAGATTGCTATCAACTTGGGTCCCCAGGTCCCTAATTACTTCTTCCGTACTTAATGGATTACCACCTATGTGGTAATTTGTGGGCACTTTGTTTTTGCCAAAGGGGATGACTATACACTTTTTGGCATTTAGCTTGAGGCCATGGCTCTGGCACCAGATGTCTGTTTCTATGAGGCCCTTTTGTAGGATGCTTGTGTTGGCTGGAGAGTTTATTATGGTGCCCAGTTTGCAGTCATCTGCGAACTTGGTCAGCCACAGTCCTTCCGTGTTAGCCTGTACCTCCGAGAAATATATACCGAACAAGAGAGGTCCCAGGACTGAGCCTTGTGGGACGCCACTTGTAACTGGTTTGGAGTCTGACATGGCTCCAGCAATTCTAACCATGTGGGTTCTGTCCTTGAGCTAGTTTGCAACCCATCTAGTGACATAGGGGCTTATATTTAAGCTGGTGAGCTTATCTATAATGCCCGAGTGGGGTATTGTATCGAAGGCTTTTGCAAGGTCCAGGTAGGCTGAGTGGACCACCTTCCTCTCGTCAATGGCCTTGGTGACTGTTTCAAAGAAATCAACCAGGTTTAAGAGGCAGGATCTGCCCTTAACAAAGCCGAACTGGGTAGGATCCAGTGTCTGTAGGTCCCCAATATCTTTATTTATGAGGTCCATGATGATCCTTTCCATAGCTTTGCAGACCAAGCTAGTCAAGCTTATGGGGCGATAGTTTCCAGGATCTGTTGAGGCACCACCTTTGTGGAGAGGGACCACTGTTGCTGTACGCCACTCTTTGGGTACATATCCTGTAGTAAGGCTGAGATTGAACAGTAGTTTTATGTTTGGGTTTAGTTCTTCTTGGAGTTCATGTAGGACGCAGTCTGGGACACCGTCTGGTCCCATTGATGCTGTGTTTTTTGCTTTGGAGAGGGCGGCTCTTACCTGAGCATCTGAGATGTCAGGGGGGCAGCACTCTGCTGGGATAGATATTTGCCCTTTTGGTGGGGAAGGGGGGGAGAAGTTTGTGCTGAACCTGTCAGCTAGGATGTTGGCAATGTCTGTGGGTTTGGTGTATTTTTTGCCATTTTGGACTAATTTTGAGCATATCTGGGAATTCCCACCCAGGTTCCTAACATAACTAAAGAAAGCCTTGTGATTATCCTTAGTGTCCTGTGCAATTTTTCTCTCGAAGCAGGCCTTAGACAATTTTATGAGTGCCCATAGTTTTTTGCTAATACTGATCAGAGATGCCTTCCCTTTTTGGGATTTTGCTCTATCATGTAGTAGCTTCCTCCTTCTATTGTATAGTTTGTTTATGGCTGGGGTCCACCAGACAGGACGCCTAACTTTGGAGGATTGGGTCTTGGTTTTATTTGGGATTTTAAATTCAACTTAATTAATGGTTCATTTAATTATGTTTTAATTGATGTTGAGTGGTATTTAAATGTATTGTATTTGTTCAACCACCAGTCTGAAGAAATCTCCGGTGTTAGGAGATGAAAGTGCTCACTTGTGGTTGATTTCTGGAGTGTTTCGTGTTTGGAATAAACCTTGGAATATATCTTTCGTGCCGTGTCTGTCAACGCTTTTTTTACTTTCAGAGTTTGACTTTTGGTTTTAGCGTTTTTGCTGCTTTTTTGGATTTATTTGGGATTGCATGATCCATGCATTCCTGAAGGTGTTCATAGAATGCGTTTATAAAGGATTCTGCGATCTGGGCCATATTTTCCACAGGCCCGGGGGCTTTGAAGGATTACACCTCGGTTTTGAGGAGTGTGAAATTTGCTTTAGAGAAGTTTTTCACTGTGGTTTTCTGGGCAGGGGCTGGGGTCGGGATTTGAATATCTAGTGAGATTAGTTTATGGTCTGATCTTACCAGTGAGGGATACACTTCTGGTCTGGAGCATAGAGTCCCCATGTTGGTGATGATCAGGTCCAGTATGTTTTCCCCTCTTGTGGGAGTGGCGACAAGTTGTTCCATAGCATTTGAGGTTATAAATTCTAGGAACCTTTGGGCTAGGGTGTAGGAGCTACAGTAATGCTCTCAGTCTATGTTAGGGTAGTTGAAGTCGCCTAATATAATGGTGTTTGGAGAGACCTTCATATTTTCCAGTGTTCTCAGGAAGGCTGAGTAGAGTTCCTGGGTTTGGGAGGGTGGTCTGTAGCAGGCTATAAACTGGAAGGCAGTTTTACCCACTGTTAGTTGCACATGGTTAGTCTCTGATGCTTCGTGCTGTGCCACTAACCTGGAGGTGTGGGTATCTTTGACGAATATTGATACTCCCCCTCCTTTTGTGGTTCGGTCCAAGTTTTGGAGCCGAAAAACATGGTATGAGGTATAACCTGGTAGTGCCGGGGTGCTCTTGGGAGCCTTGAACCAGGTTTCTGTTACTGCACAGATATCGATGTTCTCCATGCTAAGGAGAGTTTCGAGTGCGTGCATCTTGAGGTTTAGACTTCTGGCGTTGAGTAGCATTACTCTTAGTTTCTTATCCCTTGTGATACCAATGGAGGTGGGTTTGTCTTTTGAGCCTTGCCTAAAAAAGGCACTATGGGGGTGGCAAGAGCCTTTGCCAATATCCGAAAGCTCAGGGGTGACAAGTGCAAGCCGTCCCTAGCGAAGCATCGTGGCTTGTCGAGCATGTCATCCCAGGCAGACAGGCATTGGATCCCCTTTGAATGACACCAATACTTAAGCCAATTGTTGAAATTGATCATCTTGTCTTCATATTGTGGCATCATTCTTGGTGAGGGTAAGATGCTACTCAAGGTCAGGGTCATACCGGCCTGGGCTACATGCTCAGAGAGCTCCTCTATGTCTCTTTTCATGTAGTCCAGGGAGGTATGTCTCAGGTCATTCACACCAGCATGGACAATGACTGAGTCATATTTGTACTTGCCTTGGAGTGACCTGAGTGCTTGTGTTATGTGGCAGATCCTAGCAACCGACAGGCAGCTCACCATGACCTTCTCCTTGTTCAGCCTGGTGAGTGGGACGTCAGTGTGTCTGACGATAGAGTCACCTATTACAAGTGTATCAGGTGTGTTGTTTAGCCTTAAGGGCTGTGACTGTTCGGCACACTGGCTTTGTGAGCTGTGTGTTGCATGTGTTTTGTTTTGGGGTAGTGGTTGTTTGGGTGTCTGCTTTGGAGGTCTCTGCTGCTTAGGCAGATTTTTATTTAGAGCCTTTGAGTATGTTTTTGTGTGTTTATGGGTTTGGTTTGCTGTCGTGGTAGGTCTATGTGAGACTGGAATTGTAGTGAGTGTGGTTTCCTTCTCCTCCTGACTGGTTACGCCAGTACTGAGTTGAGAGAGCTTAGCCTCCAGTTTGGCTATATGGTTGCATCTCTCACATGTGTTGGAATTTGTTGGGAGGAGGAGAGGGTTGTCTGTGTACATGAGGCAGTTGTAACATTGCTTCAAGATTCCCAGATTCACCAGCTGGACCGGAGAGGAGATTGACAACTGACCTTTGGACATGCTAGAATAGTATTGGGAATTCCTTTATAATTGAAAAAAGGGCCAATGGGGAACAAAGTACTCAAGGGAGTTTGTGAGGGTGTAGTGCTTTTAATTTTTTAGTGCTGACTTATATAATTGCTTTAGTGAGCAAGTGCCAGGCTTTAGAGTGGGAATAGGGTGTTTATTATGAGAACTAGATCAGTTCTAAGGGAAAAAGTGAAGAGCAGACTTTGTGGATCTGAGAATGGTTGAAACCCAATTAAGCAGTGCTGCCCGATGCTGCGCTATGCGCAAAATCGCGCAAAGCCGCGCTAAAGCGGGTTTTATACAGGGGGACTTGAAAGAGCTAGAAATTGGCCCAAAACGGCCAATAGACTACCAGATTATTGTGCTGGGAACACTCCTCCAGGGATAGATAGGCTGCTCCAAGCTCCCCACTGCCACTGGTGAACAGAGAAGCCTCCCTTTATGCAAGAAAGGAAATGGGCAACACATGAACTTTCCAAAAGTCCAGAATACAGCAAAGCCTGTATTTGGACTACTCTAGGTCAGGAAAGACGGGAAACAAGGATAATTTTTTTTTGCAACAAACAGCAGGAAAATGCAATAAATATGTAACACAGGTTAGCGCACTTGAGTGTGTAGCCTCAACAGGTAAAAGCAACAAACAGGACAAACTTTAAAAGTGCAGGTGCAAAAACAACTTTAAACAGTTTAAAACAGTTCAAGAAGCAGAAATACTTGCAGTTTAGCTAGATCGGACAGTCGCCCGGGTAGTAGCAGGAAAACAAACACTTTTATCAGGTTAGCAGTCGCTCTTTTAGCCTCTCTGCTGCTAGCACCACTCTGCAGGACCACAAGGAGCTTGGCTGAGTAGTAACAAGCACAAAAACCACGCCAAAGTGGGTTTTATACAGGGGGACTTGAAAGAGCTAAAAATTGTCCCAAAACGGCCAATAAACTACCAGATTCTTGTGCTGGGAACACTCCTCCAGGTATAGATAGGCTGCTCCAAGCTCCCCACTGCCACTGGTGAACAAAGAAGCCTCCCTTTATCCAAGAAAGGAAATGAGCAACACATGAACTTTCCAAAAGTCCAGAATACAGCAAAGCCTGTATTTGGACTACTCTAGGTCAGGAAAGATGGGAAACAAGGATACATTTTTTTCTTTTTTGCAACAAACAGACTACCAGATTCTTGTGCTGGGAACACTCCTCCAGGGATAGATAGGCTGCTCCAAGCTCCCCACTGCCACTGGTGAACAAAGAAGCCTCCCTTTATCCAAGAAAGGAAATGGGCAACACAGGAACTACCAGATTCTTGTGCTGGGAACACTCCTCCAGGGATAGATAGGCTGCTCCAAGCTCCCCACTGCCACTGGTGAACAAAGAAGCCTCCCTTTATCCAAGAAAGGAAATGGGCAACACAGGAACTTTCCAAAAGTCCAGAATACAGCAAAGCCTGGATTTTGTATTTGTAGGTATAGATTCTGTTTGGAGCACTAATTTGTCTGAAGTTCAGAAACACACCTTTTTAGATAAGAAAGAAAGGCTTTGAATTATAAATTTGGGGGCACTGTACAAACTTGAGTTGAATGAGCATTTATAAGAATGTATATATTAAGTGCTTGTGAAATGTGATCATGTTTTTGATGAGACTTATTTGAGTTTAATATGTGGATGAATCTGCTTATAATGGAGACATCAAAAACAAGGGGGATGTATTTAATATGTATTGTTTAATACATGCTGAAAAAGTAAGTTGATTTCACCTTATGTCTTTAAGAAATGGGTATTTAAATGTATGTATTGCAAGGGACTGTATCATTCCACTGAGGACGCCAGGGGGCAAAACCGGTTTGGAGTCTCTTGTTGCTGTGACTGTTTGTCGGCCATGGGCTTGTATCAGAATTGGCATTAGCCTGAATAAATGATGTTGAAAGTAATACCTGGACTTTACTTTACTTTATTTTGTTTTCATTACAATTTTTTGTAATGTATATATTATAGTGGTGTTGGATTATTGTTTTTGGTGTTTTACGTATTGGTACAGTCCGAGCACACAGTGGGCCTACGCGCACCAGAAGCTTGTTGGGGGTTTTATATATATATATATATATATATATATATATATATATATATATATATATATATATGTGTGTGTGTGTATATATATATATATATATATATATATATATATATATATATATTATATATATATATATATATGCATGTATGCATATTTATATAAACATACAAATACACACGTATCTATCGATATATATATATATATATATATATATATATATATATATATATATATATATATATAAATATAAATATAAATATAAATATATAAAGAGAGAGAGCGCGTGCGAGAGAGAGAGAGAGAGAGAGAGAGTATTTCACTGCATCTGCTTTCATTAAATCGATTACAAATGATTGAAAATCATAACATCACCAAAAGCAAACCACAAACAAAATATTTTATTCAGGGGAAAGCCCCCCCCCCTCCGTATGTACCCCTCCACACCTCCTGCTTATCATATATACCTACTCTGAGAGCACACAATAGTGAGGAAAGAGGAAAAACAACACTTTCAACTGTGTACTGATCCCAGAAAGGAAATGCTGGCATCCTGTAATGAATGGGGATTCCAATATAAAAAGTCTGTTAATAAAACATGGGATATAATGCACATGCGACAAAACATACTGAACCCATATCTACATATGTAATAGTATCAGTTTAGATTGTCAAGCAGTATTTCGTCAAGGACTGTCATATCAATAAAAATTGAGCTGGTAATGGGGTGAGTTGAACTTTATCACCCTGAAGAACCCATGCTAAAGACCATTATCAAGGTTTGCTGAGGTGTATGAATCCATATGGATAGACAGATGACAGACAGATAGCTATATATATATATATATATATATATATATATATATATATATATATATATATATATATATATATATTTATATATATATATATATAGATAGATAGATAGATAGATATAGATATAATATCTGTATGTGTATACAGGAGCATATGCAAAGAATATATGCATATGTTTGTATACAAACACTATATGTGAAGTCTGTGTCAAGTAACATTGCTTGCATCTCATGCCAAGGAAGCCATTTTATTAGCATTATGAGTCCTTTTTGTTATTGTGTAAAATCATTCATTCATCTGTTCTCTAATATTTGCATTATGCTTTTCAGGTTTGAAAGAGAGGAGGAGACTATCCTGACACTCATTCACTGCAAGGCACTAAACACTTGTTTTGGATGAAATATCAGTTTATCTCAGACTTGTGTAAAATGTATGCTTAAGTTAAATTATACAAATGTTATTCTAGCTGTATGCAGATTGTAGTCAGCATCCTGCATCAGTCCAAGCTATGTTTTTTTCTTTTTTCTTTTTTTTTTTTTTTTTTAGCTCCACAGATCATGAAGTCCCCCCCTCCCCCAGTCCTATATTTCCACTCATTCCTATTCAAGCAGAGAGTTTAGTGCATTAATTCCCTAAACAAGGTGAGAGACCTATTGCTCATTTTTTCCTGAATCATGGTGAGAGACTATTAGCCATTCATTCTTCTCAGAGGCAAGATATAGTTACCAGGAGTGAGTAGTCATATGACTGGGATTCTCAGCCCCTTCCCCTGCCTACCTTTCCTACACAACTGTGAGCTGGGATGATTGCTATAGCTGTCCCCTAGGGAGACACATGTGCATCCACACATGATGATCCCCCTGGCTACCACATAGTGTGCACTCACTGCAGCCATTAATGCTTCTTGCCACAGGCATTAGTAATGCAATGGACTGCATACCTGAATCCCCCAGTATGGGTAAATCAGCATCACTCACTCACTTCCATCCTTCCTATCCTGCTCTTCCAGCTTCCCATGGTAATAATTGAACAAGGACTGTCTGCTTAGACAGGACTTTATCCTTCTACATCATAGAGCTGGGCTAGTCTGAGCCATATTTTATTGTTTTATTTGTATTGTTCATTGGTAAAACCTGTGTATGCCATGGTGGTACTGCGGTAGCGTTGTTACCTCACAGCAAGAGGTTCTCCCGTTCGATTCTCGGCTTGGCTCGGGAGTGCCTTCTGTGTGGAGTCTGCATGTCCTCCCCGTGGTTGGGTAGCATTCAAAAGACATGCGTGCGTAAATGGGCGTGCCTTCGTTGAAGGTTGGGCATCGAGCTAGCACCTCGGAATTTCGTAAAAAAAAAAATCTACTGCCAATCATTAGCGGACCGGAGTTCCGCTGTGGCGACCCCTTACCGGGAAAAAGCCAAAAGACCAACAACAACAACATTGGTAAAACCTGTGGAAATATAGACTAGGGTTAAGTGCTAACCAGTACAAAATTTCAGTAACAGACATCTGTTAATTTCAGACTTTAAAACAGTATATGATAAAAAGAATCCGCATGTATTTATTAGCCAACTTCTTATGTAGATCCTCAGTCACCCCATCACCACCAGTACATTACACTGTGGCTCAAGAAATGTGTTTTGTCTCTCACATGATGGAAGGATTCCTGTTCAGAGGCAACGATGGCTTTTTCTGCTTTTTCCCTTCTGCTATAACAGATGAAAGTTCCATGCTGCAACAGGAAAGATATGGCAGTTGTTTTAACAACATATGCAGACAACTCAAGACTTTGTTTAGACCAAATACTTCAAAACAATACAAAGACAAAAAATAATAATAAAACAAGTCTCTTTGAGACAGACTATTTAAAAAAAAAAAAGATTTTCATCTGGAACTCTTAAAATGTAGCCCTACAGGGAAATGTTTAAGAATTTTGGTTTCGAGACTTCCTTTAATCTTTCTTATACAGTATGTATACCCTCAAGGTTATCCAAAATGAGTGACACTGGCAAGCTGCTGTGCAGATGGAATTTATCAAGATATCTGTCTACAATTCACAACCCACAAACTAGCCAAATCAGAAGTATTACTGTGGAATTTTGTTATAAGTACTTCATAACTCATTTCAGTTGATGGGCTTCATAGATATCCAGTGGTTAATCTAAGGATTCTCTAATTCATCTTTGACTTTTAAGTAATAAGCATGTGTAGTTTTGACATAACTTGATTTTCTTCTTTTACATTCTTTCTACTTTCTTTTCTTTCTTTCTCCGTCTCTGAATGTTGCTGTTTGACTCGTGGACACCAAAGACCACAGCAAGAAATAAATGTAGTATCACATAATCAGAATTTTATTTCTTATAGGACTGCACAGGAAACAAAAGGACTGGTAAAAAATCTGATATTTCATTATCAGTGTGATGGCAACCTTTATTACATCTCAGCAAAGCAAAAATGCAAGTGACCTTAACAAATTAGAATGTCAGTGTGTTAGTAAAGTGGAAGAATATAGCAAACCGTGAAAACTGAAGTTACTGCCAGTATATGTGTTAACTGCTGATTTAGTTTTGCACATGCTGCCATTCAAAGGGTTTATTATTTCACACAGTTTTTAAACTGTATTAAAGAATTTGAAATATATCTGACAATATGGGATTGCAAATTACTTGCAGGATATTTCTGGTCCAAACACTCTCAAACACTACTGAACATCACTGACGTACATTACTGAAGGTTAATGGTTACCTATCGTGGCAAGAGCAGTTCTTAACAGCTCAACTTGTTAACATTTAAAGTACTCTTCAATAGTTCCTGTCTTTCACTGGCATCTAAATTACTGCCCAAGGACAGTATGTGCATGCACATTCTTGGATCATTAGCTGCCATGTTAGCATGACCAATATTTATGTGAGATCAGTGGGAAAAACATTCTTAGACGTAGTTCAGTGGCATGGAATTCTTTCCCCAGGAACCTAAGATCTTTAACTAACTACATTACACTCCAGAACATAAAATGCAAATGTATGTGCTTAAGGGATATCAGATAGCAATCTCCTTATTTCCACAAATACTTTTTTGGGGGTTAAGGCTACCAATCAAACTGGCCTCAGTACCATAGCTAATAATTATTTACATTAATCAAACTTCCTTCTCTCTTTCCTAAACTCTTCTGTTTCTCTTGTGATCTACATTTTAGGTTAAGACAAGCTTAGCTTTCACTGAATTCAATATATTTAACAGGCTTTTTACGGAATACTTCATACTTTGCATAGTGAAATATTCTTTCATCTTTCATTTAATTTATAAAGTATGAACAATACATTTCTACTAGCTTTATTTGAGCTGAATGCATTTAAATGATTACATGTGCTATAATTAAGAGATATGTAGTTTCATCTATCAGTACATCTTTTGTTGCCATTTTTTTCTTTGTCTGTACATTTATTGTCAGATAGCTTTGGTTGTGACTGAAAAAGATCTGTGGACTAGCCAAACCCACCTAGTTAACAAAGTCAAGTAAATACTTTAATTAATAAACAGAATTTTGCAACATGTATATGGTATTAAAAGTTTTATTAATGATGCATTAGCCAGGCACATATCAAGTACTGGGAGAGATAATTCTTTTAAATGTCAGGTCACTTCATTTAAAAGGCAGGTTGAGTGTAGAGATACTGATAAATTATTGGCTGTAAAGACAGAAGGCATAACAGGCAAGCACTGAAGTTCTGCATGACTTAAAAGCAAGATTTTCATCAGTCCTCAAATGCCAATGATGATAGCTGTAGAGTGTATCTGTGTCTGTGTGTTTGTATGTCTGTGTGTATTGTGTGTGTCTGTGAGTACGTATGTATCTGTATCTGTGCGTGAGTGAGTGTGTGTGTGTGTGTGTGTGTGTGTGTGTGTGTGTGTGTGTGTGTGTGTGTGTGTGTGTGTGTGTGTGTCTGTGCCACACACCCTAGGGAGAGGATAGGATGTCACTGTATTGAAGCAGGTGCCTATGTCATACACAAGCAGATAAAGTTAGGGCTATTAAAGAGAAAACCCCAGTGGCTGTACATTTAATATGTCTGCAACTGAGTCTTACCCAGGAGTACTGATCTATGGTTTGGCTTGATGGTCAGCAGGTAGGAGGAAAAATAAAAAAGCCAAAACACTTGTGAGGTTATCTACATTGTAATGAGTATGATACATACACTGGCTGATATTCGTTACTTGACATTTGCAAGTGGTACTTTTAAATGAATCCATAACTTGTAATTGTATTGTGAGAAGGCACTTAATGATGGTGGTGATTAAAAATATACATAGATCCATTTTATGAAATTTTTCATTTCTATTCTAGAGAGTGGCTTATGACAGTGAAGCTTTTTTTTTGCTGTCTCTTCACTTGAAGAGCTAAGGGTGAAAGGCATTGGTTCAAAGTACTGACTCAAGGTGCTGGTTGAATCCGCTATGCTTCTGGAACTAGAACCTGGAATAGGAGGTAGTGGAGATGAAAATGAAATTAAGGAAGAATAAAGTAGGACATATAAACTCTGATTTGTACAATATTCTATGGGCAATTTATATTAAAAGTTATATTAGAAAGGATGACAATAACATCATTACCCAGAAGGCTGTGTTATCTTTAGTCATCAAACCCTGGGCTCTCTGACACAAAAAACAATGGTATATATTAAAGTGGTGGTTAGAATCAGTTACTGTACCACGGTATGCTTTAGCACAAGCTGGCAAGTAGTGCAGATGTCAATAAAATGTCAGAACCAAATGCCTCCAACTGATTTTAACCACCACTTTAATATATACCTTTGTTTTTTTGTGTCAGAGAGCCCATGGTTTGATGACTAAAGATAATACAGACTTATGGGTAATGATGTTAATGTCATCCTTTCTAATATAATTTTTAATATAAATTACCCATTGAGAAAGATTTCCGAAACGTTTGATTGTTATGTTTTTGAATAACTTGGTGTATCCTTCTTATGGTTGTATTCTCACTGCCTCCTTTACTGCTTATTAAAACAAAACTTGTTTGCTGTAATTCATGCAGATATCTAATCAGCAGGCTAGGGTAAAATGTAAATAAACGGAGTTCTGCTGTATACAGTACAATGCCCCTTTGGTATATACCTGACCAAGCACATCAAACAAATGGAACGGAATGTCCACAGAGGTTCCAACAGAAGAACATAAGGCATAAATAGGATGACATATGCAGATGGTCTCAAAGCCATATCTCTGTATTCTGTCCACTACAGATTGTTGGATATAAGGCATCTTTGGACCCCACTCTGATGGACCTCCTTCATATTTGCAAAAGAAATAACACCAGAATTACCCATTCTAAAGGCTTAAACCTTGCCTGTGATATAAACCGGATCTGCTGGAGGACAGGTATGTATCCCAGAAGTTACCCCTTCTCTAGAACAGGCTCCTCATCCATGTGAAGCAGACCCCCTCACTAAACCAATTCAAGTGTAACCTGGACAACCGGATGGGGAATGGGAAACTCATCCTAGATTGGCACCTACATCTCTAATGGACATAAGTAGCCTGTGAATGGTTAATTTCCCAGGCCCCATGCTTGTAAATATCTCATCTCCCAAGCCCTGGCTTACATTCGCAAGGGTAACAGAACTGTTCAGATATTTGAGCCATATGGCTAGGCTTAAAAAGTCCCCAGTGGTCATGAGCCTAGTACACACCTATGTATCTATGCTATATAAGAAATGTAACTGCAATGCTGTAACAACTTAAATAGTTTTGCTAGTTAAACTCTGAGTGATATTTACATCTGTAACATTCAGATGTATGTATTATTAGCAAACAGGGTTCACCCATTCCTCCTTGTCTTTCCATGTTTCTTCCTAGAGAATAAATTGACATTCCTTGCTTACCAGAAATAACATGATTTTATACTGTGCAGTGGCTGCATTGTGCTTATTTCTTTTATTTTTGAATTATTCCATGTTTGATTCCATAGTATTCTCAAGAAACACTCTTTGAGCCAGTTGTCAGGCTACATGTGAAAAAGTACTTCCTACCATCCTTTCAGAGCTATTTTGTTGCTGTATTCAGTGTGTGCTCACTTGCTCTTAAATATTTCCTCATCTAAAACATACTACTGACTTCATGAAATTGATTAACTCACCTGAGATAATGATGTGTTTCTACTATGCCCCCCAATGCCCTCCCCCCTTTTTATGATACATATGTTAAGTTACTTTAGTGACTCTATACTTTTCTGGTAGAGATCCTATGTTATTACAGTTGCCCTTTTCTACACTGCTTTCATTGTCGCTGCTTTAACAAAACTGGGGTAAACAGAAGCACACACAGTTTTCCTGATTTGACTCCTAATTAATGTACAGGGGAATTTACCCTCCCATTTTTTATTGCTGATTATTCGTATTATGTATTCCAGATACCCCAAGCATTTTTGTATCATTTTCACATCAAGAAGGTTATAAGAAATAAGAACCTGGTTAAACATAAAAAGAAGAATGATAATTTACAAGCCATTTCCACATTAGAAGACAGTAAGGGAAGCAAGGGAAATGCTGAAGTAACAATAGTAATTGTTTGTCACAGATAAATGAGGTTAGTGAGTTAGGTTGTGAATACAGTGAAAATGAAACTAGCAGTTCGATTTTACTACAAAATGAAGAACTGAATAGGTTAGTTGATGTAGATTATGAGGAAACAGGATTATATCCAGAAGTTATAGTACTCAACACCTTTGGCACAAAGATGTGTGAGGTTGAAAATGACAATCAGTTTAATAAGCTGGTGAGTGATATTGATGCTATAAAGAACGATAAACTTGAGTTTCACTCATACTGATAAAATATTAAATAACACAGTTTTAACAGAAAATGGTAATACATTTGTTAATCAGACATTAGTTTTAGAGGGAGCAATAAGTAAAAATGTAACAGCAAGAAAATTAAAAAAGTACACAGAGGAGAATGCTCACATGATACAGAAAACAGTAAAATTATAGCATGAGGAGAGCAAACCAAAGAGCAGATTGTCATTTCTTTAGCTGATATGGGGGGGGGGGAGTGTTGATACTTAGTGATTCCATGTTAAAACATGTGGTTACAGACTTAAGGAAACTCAATAAAGAATTAATTGCAATATCTGTTTTTACCAGGATTAATAATTACAAGATGCAAAAAACATTGAATAATGTGCTGACTGATTATTCAAGATATCCTTATTACATAATTTAGGTAGATGATCTTAGGTTTACTCATTTAAATCAAATGAAAAACTTAATACTGAAAATTATTGAATGTGAAATTATATTATCTATGATTTTTTTCAGAATTCGTTAAAGCAGCTTACAACAGTTTATTAGATTAAGTTAATTAAATACTTGGAGGATTTTAAGACTGCAGAATGTTTGCAAAGGATAGATAAATTACAAATATATGGTGTATTTTTTTATCTAGTAAAATAGACTATGTGAAGTTTTTTTAGGGGACAAGATATCAAATGCATAATTAGAAGATATGAGAGAGCTGATAGCCTTTTGAAGTGCAATTTTTGAAAATGCATGTTGTCTGGGTAACAGATTTAATGAAGTATTAGGTTTAGTGTATGAGAAAGAATGTAAAATAATTGAGACAGAGTCAGGATTACTTCTTCTTTTGAAATCAAAAATTATTTTAAAAAAGTATAAATGTTTGAGAGAAGATGGCAAAGGTGGTGGGGTCACTATGTGTGTTTATTAATTTATCCCACCCACCTTAGTTGAACTTATACCAGAACTGGAAATAAATGGGACATTCACTTTATACTGAGTTATCATTCTCCTAGCCTGGATACCAAAGAGCATATGAAGTATCTGAGTAATTTAGAAAAAAAATGTAGAATATAACATTTTCCATCTAAGTGATTTTAACTGCTCTGGTATTTCTTTGTTAGCTCTAACTAGTAAAACACACATTGAGCAGGAATTTATGAATATGATATTAATTAGAGGAATGAGTCAACTTATTTTTGAAAATACAAGAAAAGAGCATTTGCTTGATTATGTCATACTAATTTCCCTGTTTCTGTTATTAATATCAATGTAGTAAAGTCACTTGGTTTATCTGACCACAGTTCTTTAAATTTTGGTCTTAAGTTTAAGACTCATAAAAAAGCAAATTTATTAAGATACAGCTCACCACCACACAAGGAAACAAGCCAGTGATTACCTTTATATTGTATTAAAATTGTAGTCCAGTTCAATAGTAGATCCACAATGTAGTCCCACAAAACAGGTAAAATAAGCACACAATGGATCCAATAAAATTTGGTTAGCAGCAAATACAAAGCATAAAATGTGGACTCCTCTAGTGTCTCGGCTCTTCAGCCTTTACAGAGTATATCCCTACTTCACATATTCTATCCTTAAATAGCATGGTTACAAGCAATTAACCAATCATAGACTTAAATTAATTAAAGAAAACATTTCCAATGGCATTCTTGATTCATTCCATGCGGAATTAAAGTGTTAAACTTCAGAACTGAAGTAGATTCTAACTTCCAAAGTTATCTTTTAATATCAAACTCATACATTTGTTGTACTTGCCCCAAAATTGTAGCTTGTAAGCCTTATATATTTCCACTGTGACATTCTTTAAAATGTGATGCAACAGGACTTTCTTCTTTGCCCTTCTTAACATCCCTAACATGTTCCTTTAACCTTTGTTTGTAACTTCTTTTACTTTCCCCTATGTATACTTTACCACAGGGACATTTCAAACCATAAACTATTCCAGTACTGTCACAGGAAAATCTCCCTCTGCATGTAAAATGCTTTTCATTAATTTTATCAAAGCTTTTTACTACATACTGGCAACAACTGCACTTTCCACAAGGGAAAGGACCTGTTGCACCTACCACCAAACTCCTATGACTTACAGGAAGCTGAAACGTGCCATGCACCAAGAAATCTCTTAGATGTCTACCTTTCGAATAAGATAACATGGGACACTCATTTGCTCTTATATTAAGGAATTATTTTTTTTCTAAAATACCCCAATAATATTTTACCAGATTAATTAAAACTTCTGTAAACACTGCATATTTGGTCACATAACATAATTTTTGTTTATCCTGTTGTTGCACTCTGCCTTGCATGCTATACCTACTTTTAGTATTATTTTGTTGTACTACCCTCCTTTTATTTTCTTCCACCACTGTTTCCTTGTAACCTCTAGTTACAAATATGTGTGCTGTTGTTTCTATTTCCTCCTCACACTCTTTATCACTACATATTCTTTTTATTCTAAGAAATTCCCCATAGGGGATAGATTTAATAGTGTGGGAGGGGTGGCAGCTTTCCCCATGCAGTATATGACCATTCCCTTCAAATTTTCTATGTAAATTTGTTTGTATTCTACCATAATTAATACCTTGCAAAGTTATATCAAGAAAGTTTACTTTAACACCTGTCTGTATTCCATCAAACTTGATATTATAGGGATTTATCTGAATTTTTTGCACAAATGTATTTACTTCTTCCCACCCCTTCACAAATGAACATTAAATCATCTATAAATCTATAATAACTTATGACATATTTCCTAAAAATTCATTACTATATACATATTTGTTTTCAAACATGCCCATGAAAAGATTTTCATATATGGGGGCCAAGCCTGACCCCATGGCTGCTCCACAAAGCTGCCTATAAAGTTTCCCATTGTACTCAAAGATGTTATTATTCAAACAAAAATATATTAGTTCATTAATAAAATGTGTTTTAGGCAAGTCCTTATAAAAATAATATTGCTTCTAAACCATGTACAAGTTCAATATTTGTATATAAACTGGTAACATCCATAACAATGAAAAACATGTCCTTCTTCCACTTTACATTTCTGATTTTACTTAAAAAATCAAAAGAATCTTTCATATAAGACCTTAGCTTCTCTGCTTCTTCTTTCAAGTAGTAATGCAAAAAACGAGCTAAGTTATGTGTAAATTAACTACATGCAGAAACTATGGGACGTCCTGTCTTGGTGGATCCACTAAACTTTTATGTATTTTAGGGACACAAAAGAAGTATGCCATAGTGTTATCTTTAACTGCAACTTTTTTATATACATCCTCTTATGAGCAATATTTTAGTCTTAAACCCTTCATTAGCAGTTCTTTGTATTTAATTACTGCTTCTTGATAACATCCCAGCTCCACCAAGGTATAAACTTTAACATTCTTTAAATGAGCATAACACATATTCAGATACTGATTATATTGAAGCACCACTAATTTACCCCCTTTAACTGATGGTTTAAGCACCAATTCCCTATTTTCACTTAACTTTAATAGACTTTTACTTTCTTCTTTACTTAAATTATATTTAACTTCTTTCTTGTTTTTATTCACTTTTTCAAGCTCTTTATCTATTGAAAACTGTAAAGCAAAAGAAAATTGCTGTATACTTTCATCCATATACACAGGAATAAAATAACTTATGTATGTCACATTTTCAGTGTTTAACTTACAAGTATCAGTTTCTAAATCAGAATCACATGAATGAAAACTCCTTTCACTTAGATCATCTTCACTGTCCACATTGTTTTCATGAATCACATTTGTATCTTGTGCAAAAAAAGATTTTAAGTACAATTTTCTAGTAAATTTAAACACTTTTTTCAGCTCATACCCTCTAGGAAAAGCTGTGGGAATAAACTTTAAACCTCTATTAACGGTACTACATCAGTATCTGATAAAATATATCTAGATAAATTTACTACATAATCATTATTTACAACATTTAATCAGTACCACTTGCCTTTTTTATATGTCCGGTAGTTGAGGTTATATTCCCCATAACTGTCTTGTCCATGTTCATAGTTTCTGGACCTCTTTTTATCATAATTCCTCCCTGGTTCATGAAAAGTCCTGGCCATATAGCCTGGGTTAGCTGGATCAGGAAGTCCTGGAAACGTATTCTCTTCATCACTGTTATCATTCACAAACGAAGATTCACTGCCTGCTGATGAAATGCAGCCATTATTTACTGAAATCTCACCCTCTGCTATTTCTTTGACTGGCTAGTTGAAACATTAAATGCAGGCTTCCATTCATAATCACATATATCCCTCTGCAGTTTATCCTTCTTACGAGCAATAAGTTCTTTTTCATTACCTGACAGTCTTTCATTCATTCCAGCCAGGAAACTTTCTAAAACTGAATTGTTAGACTGCTGAATGATGTTCTGACACGCCTCTTTCATCTCAGTCACTAATTTCCTTCTTTCAAGGTCGTCTCTCTCAATAAGAATCTGTACCCACTCAGTGCTACATATGTGGGCAGCAGCTATCCATCTAGCATGGAAGCTTTTCTCTTCTTCCTCATGTAAATTAAAGGGAGAGGAGGGACTTTTCATAGCTCTCAAGCCTCTAGCGGTAATGTTAAGCTCCACATACGTTATTAAGATACAGTTTTAGATTAATTGATTATAGTACTTTGATTCATGCTATTCTGGAAAAGGATTGGAGTAAGTTATTAAGTACACACTCCTTGTCCTTTGTGTATCAATTACTTGAAGATTTACAGTATTCTTATGTAAAATCAACATTGGTTCCTCACACTGAGAGAAAAGAAGTAAAGACTTATCCCTTGTGGTGGAATAATGATTTAAGTAAGACTTAAAGAAAAATGAAAAAACATTTAGAGTTCATAAAAGTACCCTGCAACTAGGAATAGGAGAACATATAATAACACCTGTAAAGAATTAAAAAAGAAAATTTGATTGATAAGAAATGACAGTTCACAAGACAGTAAATAAAAAGCTTTCTGCAAATATCAGAATTCATTGAGTAATAATATCTCTATTAGTGAAAGTTTTAAAATTGTCAACTGTGATTTATTTATTTATTTATTTACATTTGTTTACTGGGAAATTTTGACTGGACGCAGGTCCTTTTTCAGCAGATGCCCGGGGAGAAAAGCTCCACAATAGAGATACAAAGTTGCAGCAGTAGTAAACAACATTATAGGTTGTTGGCTTTAATACAGTAACAAGATGTTGATTATCAACAGTATATACAGTAAATGCTGTACATTAAGATAGTTTCTTGTCATTTATAATATCGGTAACAAAGTTGTCAGACAAGTTTTAAAGTATGTAAAGACAACTAGCTAATTCTGACTGTGGTTAGTAGTGGCGGTAGTATAGTTAGGTTAAGAGTCTAGGTGGGGGGTAAAGGTGGGGATGTTTGTGACTCTTGTGTCAAATCAAATGAATTTAAGATATACTTGTCACACTACCAGCAGCACAGTGACTATGATGATGAAATGGACTTTGGCAAACTGAACTTTCATAATTCTGAAGTTCTGGGTGAGTGGATTTGGTTATTTGCCATTTGGTGAACTGTGACTTTGATGAAAGAAAGTAGTCCCACACACACACACACACACACACACATATATATATATATATATATATATATATATATATATATATATATATTTGCAGTTAATGACAGTGATAATACCAATGTTACTAAGGATAACTATTTATTTTTTAATAGGAAGTGTCCTTGTATAACTGAAAAATCCTTAGTAGAAGCTTCAAGGAAAATTAAAAAAAGACCTCAACAATGGGTCCCGATAGGATTCCTGATTTATTATTGATTAATATTAAGAACACACTACTTCATGTTCTTTATACATAGTAGGGAATGCACCAAGCTTTACATATAAAAACAATTTGAATTTAAAACAGTTATTATGTAAAGATAAGACCCAATGTACTAAGCAAGACAAGAGGTTGAGATTTGGCACTTTCCCTTGTAAGCAATGTAATATGTGTAGATTTATAGCTGTAACTCAGCCTTATAATCATCCCACCTTGAATTTTAAATTTTCCCCCAGATTTCATGCTACCTGTGACAGTAGCAACCTAGTGTATCTAGCTCATTGCAACTGTTGTGAATGTTTTTATGATGGCAAAACTTCTAAAAGGCTGAGAGACAGGATTTACAATCACCTATATGATATTAGGAATTTTAATACACAAAATGCCCTGGCCAAACATATTATTGAATTTAACACACACAACTTTAGTTTTAACGTATTACAACTGGTACTTGAGAATCCAAGTGGAGGTAATGGGAATAATTACTTGGAATCTGTTGAACTTAAATGGATATTTAGGTTACGAGCACACATATATCCAGGGCTTAATAGTTATGCGAGCATTAGAGGTATTAGAGGCATAGCCCTTTAAATAAGTGTCTTACATAATCATTTACACGGCAATTGTTTAATGATGTGTTTATGAGTTTTAACTTATATTAATTGGTTTTGATTAGTGTTTTGTGATGCTATTTAAATTGAATGCTTTATTTTGTATTGAGATCTGATGAAGCATGATTATTCCACGTGAAAGTTCTTATCCATTTGTTTTACCATTGGAATAAACTGGATTTCAGAGTCTTGGTAGTCCTACCTTGTTTATTTTACTCATGTTCTTCATACACTTTACAACTTTTTATTTCAAGTTTATGTTCTAAAACAATGGGAAATCTCTTATATAACTCCAATTTATTTTAAAAAGGTAAAAAAGGACAACATTGAGAATTATAGATGGATCAGTTTGACTACAATCTTAGGAAAGTGCTTTGAGAGATGTCTTATAGATCTGTTATGTAAAACTGGAACTAATATTTTCATTATTGATATACAACAGCATGTGTATAGTAAAGGCAGATAAACTTTAACTTAATTACATTTTATGACTATGTCATTGAAGGTCTGGAGCAAGGATTGCCAGTTGGTGTATTTTTTTTTTTGGATTTGTCAAAAGCATTTGATAATTTTCCACTTCATGTGATAATTGTATGAATAAATGAAATGTTAATCAATCTATTGCCAGATGGATTATGGAATGGTAAACTAATAGATATCAAAGTGTTAAATTTAAGGGTATATTATCCAGTCCTATATTAATGCATTCTGGTGTCCCTCAGGGATATGTATTAGGACCTGTACTTTTTAACATGGTATTTTCAACTACACCAAAAAATAAAGAGTTTTGACTATACAAATATGCTGATGATTGTAAAATCGGGTTCATACTGCAGAATGAACGAGATTATTAAATCTTAAATACTTGTAATCCACAAAAGTACAATTTCCACCAAAAATAAAACAAATGGTCTTCCGATAGAGGCTGTCCGTTGAAAAATAAAATGTTTTAGCTATTCACTTCAGGTACATTTATTGTAACATAACACAACAAACAGGATTAAGCGCTTTCATCTCACATCCAGAGACTTCGTCAGAATCACTAACAACAAAAATCCATTCCATTAAATAGTCATACTAGTTGAAATTGCTCACATTTCATAGGCTAGTCACATGATTGATAAATTGACTGTTCTCATTTAAAGTGCACAATCCTAAAGCACACCAATTAATATAAAATATCATAGCTTACTGTGTATTCTTTAATAGACATTAAATCAAACCCATATTTTAAGCTGTAATAAATATATATATACTTCAAATCAAAGGTATAATAAAAGAATAAATATATATAAATATAAGATGTTGAAAATATATAAAAATCTATATAAAAAACATTTGAAACATCTATCAATGTATAGTATTTAAAATTCTAAACATTCATATGATTTCTTGTCTAGAAATAGTATATGTATATATAATTTCCAAAATATAAATATTTATTAATATTTCACATATAATAAATATTTCACATTTAATGGTAACAGTATGTTGCATGTTGAGATATTTAATATATATATATATGGATCTATCTGACTACGTCGACAAGTCAGAACGCCGACAGCGAGAACACCGACGCCAGAAGATCGAAAACGGAGAAGACCGACGGATCAAAACCCCGACGCTGAGAACATCGACATGGGAAAAGGCTGTGTATGTATGCGGTAGTGACGGACGTTAGGGTGCGAGTAAGGTAAGTGTGCGACTGTGATAGTTTGTGGGTTAGGGCGGTTAAGTGAGTTAGGGTTAGCGCTGGCTAGGTAAGTGTGCGACTGTGATAGTTTGTGGGTTAGGGCGGGTTAAGTGAGTTAGGGTTAGGCGCTGGCTAGGTAAGTGTGCGACTGTGATAGTTTGTGGGTTAGGGCGGGTTAAGTGAGTTAGGGTTAGGGCTGGCTAGGTAAGTGTGCGACTGTGATAGTTTGTGGGTTAGTCGCGGGTTAAGTGAGTTAGGATTAGGGCGCGGGTTAGGTGAGTGTGCGATAGTGGCGGACCTTAGGGTTAGGGTTTGGGTTAAGGTTGTAGGTAGTTGTGTATGTGAGGTTTAGTGTTGGTTTGTAAGGATTTTGGTGTGCTTGTGTTGTGTGTGTGCTTTTTGGACCGGGGATTTGTTTTGTTTGTTGCTTGTCGGGATTATGGTGTGTCGGGCATGTGAGGTTTCGTGTTTGTGAAATGTCGGTTATGTGGTGTCGGTGATTTCGTTTTCGGCGTTTTGACTTGTCGACGTTGTAAGATAGATCCATATATATATATATTATATTATATATTGATATTATATTCAAAATTAATCTCTTTTCGGATTAGAAGCTTTTAGCTTCAAAATGGGGGTGATAGATATATGGCCACTGAGGCCAGGAAAATGTGTGGAATCTAGCCTCAATTGCCAAATTAATTCCTGAAACTCCAGTTTAGTTTCCCAGTCACCCCCTCTATCATCCAAAGTAACTTCTTCTAACACCCAAAACTTAAATTCAGCATTCTGACACCTCAATTTATGTCTGTATAAAGTGTTGTGCTCATTCTTCCTATCAATATCCCTAATGTGTTCATATACTCTTTGTCTAAGGGGTCTCTCCATCTTGCCCACATAAAATGCCCAACATATTGTTCAATAGGCCAAATAAATCATTCCTCTAGTGTAACAACTATAATATTTCTTGGCTTTAAACCAATGTTTCACAGTATCCACATATAATTCTTTTGTTCCTGCCATAAATGCACACTGTTTGCATCTGCCACACTTGAATGTGCCAATTCTATTTATTGTTCCCTTCGATGTGTCATCCTTCTTTTGCTCATAAATGTATTTTAAATTCTTATTTCGTCTGTAGCTAATTCTTAGGGGTCTAGAAAAGCAGTCCACATTAGTTGGCATCTTGTTAAAAATGTTCCACACTACATTAATACTTTTCTTTAGCCATGTTACATTATTACTAAATGTAAGTATCAAGTATGGATTGGTTTTGGTTTTCTGTTCCTGGATTACTATATCCACATTATTAATCCTAAAATTTTGTCCACTGTATAATAATGGCTGATATCTATTGCCCCAACCATCCCTAATAGATTCCTTAATTGGGACAATAATATTATCTGGATAACCTCAGTCACTAAATAGTTCATGTACAAAATCAAATTCTTTCAAAAATTCTCCCTCATCTGATGTCATACGTGCTATACAAACCATCTAACCTTTTATAATATTACTCTTCAAAAAGGATGGATGGTCACTACCGTACTGTAAATAGGAATTAGAAAAGCATTCCTTACGATAAATTTTAGATTTATATTTACAATTAATAGGGTCTTTTGAAATGGTAACATCCAGATAATTAACCTCTTCTTTATCAGTCTTGTAAGTAAATTGCAAAAAATTAGTAGTGTGATTCAAATATTCCATAAAATTCAATATCATTATCATTTCCTCACTCCCCTCCCACACTATAAAAATATCATCCAGGAACCTATAATATTCTCGAATAAATGGTGAAAACTGTGTTCCAAACACATACTTTTTTTTTTTTACCTTTTTTTAGATTTTGTACATGAACTATTTAGTGATCGAGGTTATCCAGATAATATTATTGTCCTGATTAAGGAATCTATTAGGGATGGTTGGGGCAATAGATATCAGCCATTATTATATAGTGGACAAAATTAAAGATTTGACTTATGAAAACAGATGCAGACAGTTAGGATTATATTTAGTTAGTTAGTTATAAGTATTTTCCTGGTAAGTTGATACTAACTGACAACACTTTTCAAGACCCAGTTTTGCAGTCAATGTTGGATATTAAGATTTTTTCACGATACATCTTTAAGATATAATGGCGTTAATTTTCAGATGCATTTATGTAAAACAAGACTGATATTTCTTATATAGTAAACAATATGTCCATTTTGTGGACTAATATTCCAGATGATAGTCGTCTGTCGAGCAGTTTGACATCCTTTAAAAATCCTTAGACAGTTGGATAATGGATAAGGTTTATGTGTCATATTTAAATGAGTCAGTGTTCCTGGTCAGCCAATAGGCCTGAACACTGTAATGTTCTTATGAACGTAAGAACTATATATTTAAGATAATTTGATAAAATAATATCTGGGACACTTAGAGTTTAGTTGCTGTCTGTACACCCTTACAGTTTAGACTTATAGTGCAGCTGCTTTTTTTCCACTTTTGCATTTTCTTTTAGTTTTTGAAATATAAAGTTTACTGATCTTATAACTTTGATATATATGTTTCCTCTATCCAGGCCACCTTTTATTGACTCTTAGATAGCTTTGTATCATTTATAAAATCATATATGATGTCCTTCTATATCAGTGTTGCTGTATTCTTCACAATAGGGATCTCCTGCCAAAGATAGTCTAATGTTCAGCCAGTACACCAAAGCCTTTAGCTTTTGTATGCACTATACTTTACATGTATGCTCTCCATACAGGATGTAGTGCATAAAGGTGATGTGATGTACAGATGCAGTTACCCAGAACTTCTTTGCTGCCAGTCCGAATGTCATCATTGCTCATTGATCTGAATGCCCATTTGCTGTGCTGAATATCTAGCTGTCAGATACATGCCCTGTTGGGGTCTTTTTTCTTTTACTTTGAGTCTGGTTTTCTATTGGTTACCTGGAGTTCATGTCATCCAAGAAGGGGAAATGTCAGTGTGAGAAGCAGATTACCCATAAGGATCATAAAGAACAGTGCCTTTTTTGTTTAGGTGCTTCCCATGACCATACCTCCTCTAGCATCTGTAAGGTGTTTGCACCTAAGACTTTTAGAATCCAGTTGTCCTTCCTGGCCATTTATCACAAGAACCAGAAATGTAAGCAGTTAGCCCAGGATAGCATGGTGGAATCAATTAGCCCTAATGTACTTCTGATAAATAAGAACAATGTCAAGAAATCTCTGCCAGATTCTTTAGCTAGCCAGCCACCACCAGATGTTCCTCTAGATGCAAGTAATAGCTCTGTAGGCCACTAAGTGTCTACATCAGTGTCCTCTGCTGTGACCCAGTCAGCGGTTGGCATGGATCCTTCTTTTTGCACAGCCTCTGAGGCTTTGTAGGCCTCTGTTCTGGACTTTGTGGGAAAACTGTGGTTGATTATCTTGGAGGGCCATAGAGGGATCCCACAGATTTTGGTCAGGGAAGAGGTTCCGGGTACTCTTACTTAATCTCATCAAGGGTTGGAACCCCCCAGCATTTGTTAGGGCTGATACCCCTGCCAAGAAAAAGCAGAATATTAATCATATTTCTGTACATCCCAAGGATCCTCAAATGGAATGGCAAGAGTTTACTCTGGGATTGTTCATGCCTTAATGGTCCTGAAACTTCCCCAAGAGGTTTCTGTGCCTACTGCCCCATGGACTTCAACTCCTTCCAAACAGCCTAGGGAACCATATTCCCTGGATAAGGATTTGGAGTCTGATGAAGTGTCTTTGTCTTACTCTTCCCAGCTGCCATCTCCTTTGGCTTATGGCTCTGATGAAGAAGACTTCATTAGCACTGGGTCCCTTTTTGAGGAATTGTTTTTGGCAACACAATAACCAGAATGATAGAATACTGTTAAGTGGGATTCTTCTCAGGGGTCTGATATCCAGAAGAGGTATCCTGAGTTGCTTCTGGTGGACTCTCTTAAACCTTCTGCAGTACCTCCTGCATTGGCTGCTGCCTCTAAGTCTTCTGATTCTCTGCCTCCTGCCCCAAAGAAACCTGACAGGTTCTATAAGGTTCCTGAGGATTGTGAATTCTTTTTTAAGTGTCCTTCTGCTAATCCTGCTGTGGTGTCGGTCTCCTCTGACAAGCCTTCTAAGCTTTTGCCCTCTTCCAAGCTTCTATCTTCAGATAAGGATAATAAGACAATGGAGAGAAATGGTAAGAAGATCTATAATGCCTCTACTTCAGCCTTTTGGGCCATCAGTTGCCAGACCAACATGACCAGATATGCTCTGGCATTGATTGCCCAAGCTTGTCAGGTTATTTCTGACCTCCATGATTCTGATGGTCTTCTGTTTTTTATATATTGGGTTCTACCTCTCAGATGACTTGCCACTCTTTCAAGTGTAGCTATGATGTAGCTGATGTCTCTTCCAGAGCTTCTGCCTTTGGGTCTGTTACTCTTGGCTTTGTCTGCTGTCTTTGCCTTAGGACATTAAGGACAAGTTGCTGGATGTACCTTTGCATAATAAAAATCTTTGGCACTGCTACTGATGCTGATATGTTTACATGTCTTCAAGTAAAAGGTAAAGTTTTGCAGGACTGTAAACATATTTTGTATCTTCTGTCCCTAAGTTCCAGAAGAGCTATCCTACTAAGTCTGCTTTTGTTCACAGGCAGTCTCATCAGGCCACTAAAGGCAAGAAGTATAGTAGATGAGCTCCTCCTGTTAAGTCCTCTCAGGCTGTTGTGGCCCAGAACCCTTCTTTATCTGACAAGCCTGCTTCTCTGACATTTTGCTCCCCCACCCCCTTGGCCAGGTTCCCTTATCTCTTCAGCTCTCTCTCTTTCTTCTAAACTGGCATCTCCTCACCTCAGATTCTTGGGTTCTGCCCATCATCCATCAGGGTTACTTCATGGGGTGGAAGTCTCTCCCTCCTTTTTCAGGGATTCCTCAACCTCTTCTAAAGCAGCTCCCTAATTTCTCAGAAGTCCTTGGGTCCCTGGTGGACCAGGACACTATTGAAACTATCTCTCATTCCCAATTAGGAAAGCAATTTTATTCCAGAATGTTCCTGGTTCCTCGAAAGGAGGGGACTTGGAGGCCTGTTCTGGATTTCTGCATATTCATCACATTTCTCAAGGTTCCTTAGTTTTGAATGTTTACTCTTCAAACCCTGTTTCCTTTGTTGCTACCCCCAGGCTTTTCTGGTGTCCTTGGATCTGAAGTATGCTTACCTTCATATTACTATTCACACTCCTTTCAGGAAGTTTTTGCATTTCTCTGTTTCTTCCTCTCATTTTCAGTTCTCTGCTTTACCCTTTAGCCTCCCTACTGCCCCAAGGATATTCACAAAATGCCTAGCTCATATGATTGTCTTTTGTAGGCTCCAAGACATTCAGATTTGTCCTTGTCTAGATGATCTTTTGCTTCAGACACCTTCTCCCAGTTGCCTGTTACAGGATTTGGAGTTCACCATATCCCACCTTCAAAGTCTGGGGTTCACTATCAACTTTCAAAAAATCTGTCCTGACTCCCTCTCAGGATCATGAGTATTTGAGTTGCAAGATTCAGACAGTGTCAGTGTTGGCCTCTCTTCCACCTCCAAATGTTTTACCCCTGACAGCTTTCTTTCAGTCTCTTCTTCCTCTGCCTACCATTCTAGCCAGAGAGTTTCTTCAGGCCCTGGGATTCATGGCCTCTTCTATTCCAATGCACCCTCTTGCCAGACTGCATATGCAGAAGCTTTGTGGTACCTGAAGTCAGTTTGGTTTCAGCACTGCTACCCTCTGGATTTTAGAATGCCTCCTTCCTTGTCTGAAGCAAGAATTTGAGTGGTGGATTCAGCAACTTAACCTCAACCCAGGCCTGCCCTTTCAGCCTCCAGTTCCTTCTCAAGAATGGTTCATAGACATCTCGAACATGGGGTGGGGACTTCTGTGGTCATCTGAAAGTTCAAGGTCTCTGCCCCCCATCAAAATTCAGACTTCATCAACATCTAAGAGATGAGAGCTCAAATTCTAGCCCTTCAGGCTTTTCACCCCATGCTCTCTCCTGGCCCTCTGAAGGTTTACGCAGACAACAACACAGTGATATGGTATGTCAACAAGCAAGGCGGCACAAAGGCTTACCTTCTCTGCAGGTTGGCTCTTCAAAACTGGGATCTGGTTCTCAGTTATCAATTAACTTTGCAGGCAGTGTATATTTCCTCACAGCACAATCTAGTGGTAGATGCCTTGGCTAGGTCCAAAAACAGGCTCACTAATGGATGATTCACAGAGACATGTTTCTGGACATAGTCCATTGGTGGGGTATTTCTCAGGTAGATCTTTTTTCCCTCCCCTCTGAACAAGCAGCTCCCTGTTTTTTAGTCTATAGTGCCATGTCATATGGTGTGGAAGATGGATGCCCTTTCTTTTCCTTGGAAGGGGATGTTTCTTTATGCCTTCCCTCCCCTTCCCGTACCTCCAAGAGTTCTGCAGAAGATTGAACTGGGCTCCCGAAAAATATTACTAGTGACTCCCTTTTGGCCAAGACAGCACTGGATCTGTCTCTTAATGCTTCTGGCCAGGGACAATCACCAAAAGTTACCTCACAGTTGGACCTACTCACACAGGGCAAGGGGTTACTCATCCACCCTCATGTGCCCACTCTTCAAGTGACACTGTGGGTGATAGGTTTTGATCCCTTTTAGGCACTCTTTTCTGAGGACATGCTCAAAGTTTCACTAGAGGCTAGAAAAACTGCTACCAGAAAGTCTTATGTGTCCAAATGGAAGAGATTCTCTGTCTGATACCATGCTCAATGCCAGGGCCCTTTTTTAGTGAGGGTCCCTCTGCTCCTGTCCTACTTGTGTGAGCTCTTCCAGTCTGTGTTGATCTATTCTTCTGTAAAGGTCCATTTATCAGCAGTTCCTGCCTGTCTGCCCTTGGATCCTTATTTGTTTTCTCACTTTGAGGTCAAAAAGTTTCTTAAAGGCATCCTGTACATTAGATCCCAAAGGAAGCCTATTCCTCCTCCTTGGGACCTTAATATTGTTTTGAAAAACTTGACCCAGGCTCCGTTTGAGTCTTCAGTTTCAGTTTTCCTGTAACACTGTACCTGGAGAACTGTCTTATCTCTTGCCCTTACTTCTGCTCGGAGGGATTCTGAACTTCAGGCCCTTATAGCCTTTCCTCCTTTTTTGTTTTTTAACAGGGACAGGGTGTCTCTTCATACCAATCCTTCTTTTATGCCCAAGGTTTTTAATGGGTTGTCCTTGAATCAGGCAGTACAACTCCCTTCCTTTTTTCCTTCTCCTCATTCTCCTATTGAGAAGGCCCTGCATACCTTGGATTTAAATAAACAGCTGAGGTATTATTTGCATAAAACTAAGGCCATTCATAATCCTGACTAGCCTTTTTGTTTCCCTTAATCCTAGGATGTTGGGTTTGACTGTCTCTAAGCAAACCATCTCCTCCTGAATTTCTAAGTCCATTTCATTTTGTTATTTATTTCATGGCAAGTGTCTGTCTACTTTCATTAAGGCCCATTCCACTAAAGCTGTTGCCTCTTTTGGTGGTTTCTTCAAATGTTTGGACACAAATTCCATCCTTGAAGCTGCTACTTGGTCTTCAGTGCATGCCTTTACTAAGCATTATAAATTGGATATGTTTTTAGGGCCAGAGCAGGCAGGCTTTGCTAAAGCCATCCTGCATGGGTTTGTTGAGGGCTCTTCCCAGCCTTCCACCTCCCACTCCTTTTCTTGAGATTTTGTATTCTCCCTAATGTGAAGAATGCTGAAACAGTGGTACAGAAGGACACAGCAGAGTTGTGTAATATCTTACCTTAACAGTAGATGTCTTTCTCCACTGCTCAGTATTCAGTCCCTCCCACCAACCCCCACCACTTTTTTTTTTAAGTTTAGACTTTGATTCGGTTACTCTCCTGGTCAAGGGTCCCCATTTTTCCATCTGAATTTTTTTTCCCTTCTGGATGTTCATAGCCTCCTTGGTCCTATGGAGACTGTTCTCTACTGAGGCAATTCAGTTCTGGGTAACTGCATCTGTACATCACCTTTATGACCTACATCCTGTATGGGGACCATATGTGTGGCATATGAAACATACAAGATCTAAAAGCCTTAGTATAATGGCTGGACATTGGGCTATCATTGGCAGAAGATCCCTTGTGTGAAGAATACTGCAATAGTGAAAAGAAGCATATCTACTGTTATGGTAAGATTTTACATAACTGTACTTTTCTCTGTTACACTTCAACCTCACTGCTACATTTACTGAAATGTAGTGAACATAGAAGTGAATCCTGACATCCACTGATTTGTTGATATCACTAGTTTCAACATGGACTGCATTTACTACTACTACTATCTCTGTCCTGTTGTTTATTCAGTGTTTAACCTTTGGCATCATGCATAGCCCTGCTTTAGGGATGGCTAACTTTGCATGTTGTTTTTTTTTTTTTTTTTTTTTTTGTACAACAGAGTCTCAAAAAAACCTGGTAAAGTTTAGATAAACTACATTCTCCTACAGCTCAATCCCTGGAATTCAGAAACAATGAGGCCTTCTTCTGTTTACTGTGTGCGTGATGAGACCTGCTAATTAATATTCAATGTGGCTAGGCAAGTGCGCACGACAAATGGCTCATTAAACATCCGGCCATTGGTGCAGCAAGGACTGTGAGAAGTGCAAGGTGGAGTATGGTGCAAATGCAGTAAAGTATGAGTAGAAGTAGTGCTCATCTGTCTAGCATGCACCTCGGTGGTGCTTTGCACAATTTTGTATATTCAGCAGTAACAGCAAGAAATGATAGTTATGTGGCAGCCATAAAGGGTCATAAGGTTTGTGTGCTGATCTATTTGTTCACCCAATTTTGTATATATGTATGTATGTATGTGTGTGTGTGTGTGTGTGTGTGTGTGTGTATATATATATATATATATATCTACACACACACACACACACACACACACACACACACACACACACACACACACACACACACAGAGGATGGCTAGATGGTCATGGTACATAACAGGTGCACACAAGGGAGGTGGTAACACAATCACAGATGTGAAAGACAACAGAAAAGGGGACATCAAATACATACAGAAAAGATAATGGTGTTGCTGAGGGGGTATATGTGAATGTGGCAGCTGGGGACAACTCCATATGATATTGCTGGCAATGGTGTAGTAGCCACTAGTGATGGGTCGATAGGCCTGTATGGTGGCAGGGGCTTTAGTCTGTATGTCTGGATGTTGCTGCATATAAATGTAAAATAACTGATGAAAAATAAAACAAACAAATGTATATAGGGAAACGGATACAAGGCATCCTCCGACCCATTACCATTAGATTTACTGCACATCAGCAAGTCAAATAGCATCAAAAATACTTGGTTTAGGAATCTAAACCTCTTCTGCAACATCAACAAAACTGTTTTGAGAGAGAGGTATATTTCACAGAGGACACCACTGGTATGGAACAGACTCCCCATCTGCATAAAACAAATCTCGTCCCTGTCTATTTTCAAGTGCAACTTAGATCTCTAGATGGGAAACATAATTTACCCCAGGACTGCCCCCCCCATACTACTAATGGACAGAGGCAGCTCCTAAATGCATTATCCCATGCATGGGTTCCCTCAAATTATATATGGTATGATCAGGGTTGCCAGATTTCCAGCCCCCCAGGTAGGGACAAAAAAAAAAAAAGAAGGTCTCTCACGGCAAGTGAAGGCAAAAAAAAAAAAGGTCTTTAATGCGGAACAGAGTTCCACATTAAAGAACTGAGCTCACTCAGTAGCTCTGCACTAAACACGGAGCTTCTCGTGTTTAATGCATTGCAGTTTCGCATTCAACACAAGTAGCTCCGTGTTTAGCGATTTTTGATTGGCCCGTATGTTTAATGCGGAACACAAGAAGCTCCTTGTTTAGCAATTTTTGATTGGCCCGTATGCCAGGTATACGGGACAATCAAAAAAAAAAAAAAAAAAAAAAAAAAAACAAACAAACAAACAAAGCAGAGGCTGGCCGGGATTTAAACCGGCAGGGCGGGACTTGGGATTAGGCTGCTGATCTCGGGACAGTCCCGCCCAAATAGGGACGTCCGGCAACCCTGGGTATGATCCAAGTTATTCTTATTGGGATAATATATAATTATTGACCGTGGGATGGGTAAGGTCAGTCTATAACCAAATGGGTGTGGTATTTCAAGCATAAAAAGGAAAATACGCTACACATAAAATGGCCAGCAAGGGTAGCTAGCCTAGTACTTACCTATCAATCTACTGATATTGAGAAAGAGGATGATGAAAAGAAACGCGTATATACAGTACAAAATGTAGATGCAACACCATCAAAGTCTGACTACTTTACACGTACTATAATGCAAAGTTCATGAAACAACCACACCACTGTAATAATGATGCCTATGTCCAACCCATAGTCATCTTCAGCCCACAGCCTTCATCACCTGTAAAGTCAAAAGCACTTAATTTACATGCAGAGCTACAACAGCATTCAGAGAGAAGCCTTCCAGAAAACTTCACAATAGTTGTGTGTCCCATATGTGCTAAATAAAAGATTAAAATAGTCAAAAATATTCAACCCCTATGTGACCCCAAAATCTACATTACCTGCAAAGTCAAAGGCACCTCATTTACATGCTGAGTTCCAGCAGCAATTAGAGAGATAAGCCTTCACTGAAACACACAATTGTGTCACACACTTGAAGAATTACAACTTAAACGGACAAAAATGTGCAACCACTATGGAATGTGAACCCACAACCTTCATCATCTGTACAATCACATGTACTTCTTTTTCATACTTAGATACAGCAGCAATCAGGAAGAAGCCTTCAGGGCAACACACAGTAAGTGTGTGTCATACACATGCAGACTGAGAGAGTAAAAGAAGTAACAGGGATTCCTACGGATACCACATTTGGGATCTAAACTCCTTATCCAAAGCCATTGTTGGCAGTGTAATAGTTTGCAAAAAGAATTGCATAAAAGTTAGCAGTGATGCTTGATTTTATTTATGCCAACTGCCATGCATTATTTTTCATCTCATGTACATGGCTGGTGCCAGAAAAAGCCAATATAAGTAGTGCATGGTGGTAGTTGGGCCAATATGAGTAGTGCATGATGGTAGTTGTAGTTAACAGCTGAAGTGTGAATTATGGCAGCCTAGCCTGTTGCCATGAGTAGTACTGATACTTGTCAATTGTACATGGGCATGAGCGGTGCTCTTTGCAACCTGCTGAGCAGAATAGGAGCAGAAGAGTGATTTGGAAGCCTTGAGTGGCCATGAGTCAGGTGTATTAATCTATTTTTATCCACATTAAAAGGTGGAAATATGAATATAGGAAAGAGATAAAAGGGGCAGAAAGAAGAACATAGAACATAAGGTTAACAACCACAAAATGTGAAGGATGGAAATGGAGAAGTTAGAATTACTATTCATTTGCTGGACAGCTGCCCATTTTTCATACATAAAGAGAAAGTAAGTTTGGGGAGGAAGAAAGGAAAGTAAGAGGAAAGCAAGAGGGTTAGAGTAGATACAAGTGAAAGACAGACAAGACTGACAAGGGGTATGGTAACCCAGTCAGGGTAGGGAAACACAGTGGTCAAGGATAAATCAGACCAACAGAGGGAAGACAGAGGTGAAGGAAGGATAGTAATACCAATGGACATTGGCACAACATGGAGGCTATCACCAGGATTGAGTATAGGAAGGGGTTCCACAGCTCTAGTTCCAGCCAGCAGTGATCCAGTGAGAGATTGTTCACCACCTTGGGTACCATCCACATAGGGTGCTGTCTCCAGTGGTGGAGACAGTGCTGGATAGTGATGAATTCAATCAGTTGCTGGAGCTGGTTCTCTATGTGGCCAACTTGGGCATCTAACCTTCTGTCAGTTATCACCCTCATGCTTAGAAAGTTGCAAGAATAATAGGCGTTACATCAACATGTTTTTTTTTCTGAAGGCTATTATGTCTGAAACTCAAATGTCTGTCATTATTTATCAATTGCAGTCCTCACTAATTTGCCAGAACATCACAAATTGTACAAGAAAATAGAACAAAATAAGATACAGGGACAGTTGACAGCTACTGTGCCTCCCTCCTACACTATATATCTGAACATCTTTGCTCAAGAATTCTGGACAAAGGCAAATGATAATGAATGGTGAAAGACGCAACAATCAGAGATGAAGCTTGAATATATATATATATATATATATATATATATATATATATATATATATATATATATATTCTGGAGCATTTCTCCCCGGGCCGCCGCTGAAAACAGGATCTGTGGAACCTAGTCTGACTTTCCCTGTCAACAAATGTTAAATAAAAATAAATAAATAAAATAAATAACCATAATTCATAAGTTAATAAAGCAAGAGGTTTTCCGGCAACATTCATTTTTGAACATAAGAAGTATGAAACTAGAATGGATGGCTTTCTTGATTGACTGTAAAACTCAGAGATTTATCAGAAAAAAAAAATCTAATTTTCAATGGACAAAGTAAAAAAAAAAAAAAGAGTGGCAAAGTCAGAGACAGCTGAGAGCATCTTCACCCCCATAGATAGATAGATAGATAGATAGATAGATAGATAGATAGATAGATAGATAGATGGATAGATCTAGATATATAGATATAGATATATATTACATACATACGCACGTGCATACTCACACTTACCTTCCTACATGCTGGTTTACTGACTGAAAAAAAAAAAAAAAGAAAAAAAATGAAAAAGAAATTCCTACACTCCTGCCCCTGCTTCTGTATACAAGCATATTTTGTATCATTTTCAGTCTTAGGCTGCTTTGTAGCCAGAGCAATAGAAAGGGCTTGTTGCTGCTTCAGGCAGCAGCCCAGTGACATACTTGTAAACCTGCTCTGGACAACAGACACAGAGCTGTGGAGGACATCCAAAACATATGTCTGTTGTCCAGAACAGGTTTACCAAGCCCGAAGCAGGGCTGCTTCCAAAACAGCATGGCAAACAGACTGAGATTTTTTTTTCTAAACTCAGATCACCTTGGAACAAAGCAAAGCAATGGAAAGTTGAGTGTATTTTTTTTCTTTTTTGCAACTGCGGGAAGGGGCTGCAGCCCAGCTGCAAGTATTACAAGCCACCCTGGATACAAGCATTGTGTGCACTATAGGTCAACATTCTAAACCATGACTCATAGACATGAATCATGTTACTGAACGTCAGTGCACAAAGGAATGCCTTCTTTTCAGAATGGCATACAAGAGCACATAGCCTGCATTGCACTGAAGGGCAACACAGTACAGACATCAGGGAACAGATTACTAATAAAGTATTGTGGATATCAACCATCTTGCCTAACTAAAATTTTTAAAAACCTGGCATTTATTAACAAGGATCATTACCACATTACAGTAATGAGGGAATCTGGTGTTGCATGATCTCTCATTGGTGGAAGCTCAGCAGCATCACTGTGTGGGGATGGGCAGGAAAACGTGTACTTCTGGTACCAGAGTTGCCTGCATCATGGGGAGCTGCAAGTACTGATAGTGTTTTTTCCTACTATACACTTTTTTTTATTTAAATGCAGCACTGATATGTTGCTCACCTCTGCATGTTGAACAGCATGTGAGCAGTGGAGGGGGATCATTGTGCTGATAAGCATAACATTATCTGCTTGTACACAGCTGGAGACCTGTAGGTTACCCCGCTGGCACCAGCCCATGTGGTTTAGTGTTTGTGAATGATATGTGATCAGGAAGTGGGTCATTTCTATAGGTAATCTTCATACATGGAGTACAGCAGCTATACAGTGGGGTAAGACTGCATACAAGGTGTACACCACTTTGTACCTTTAACTGTGACCCACATAAAGCTTTGTTGCACCATTCTGCAGAGTATCAGGCCTACACCATATGCACGTTTTATGAACAGAATCCAGAATTTGCAAACAATTATTTAATGACTAGATATTTATTTTATTTATTTGACCGGGTTAGTCCATCTGAGTCAGTGGCCCGTTTTCAGTGAAGACCCGAGGAGAAAAGCTCCAGCAATACGAACATAAAAAGATAACATAGTTGAACCCAAGGAAAACAGTGTAGCAATACAACATAAGCAAAAATTACATATGCAGTAATCAGGTGAAATGAATAACTGTAATAAAAATAAAACAAAATGAAGAAAATACAGTTAGTACATATAAGTATTTACAATGATAACCTCAGAGATTTATCGAAGGAGGACAAAATAGCTGATATTAGTGAAGCAGTGTCAAGTGCGACATGATAAATGCCCGTTCCATTAGCAGTCAGCACTACTACTACAAAAATAGGTTTGTTATTTGGGTTACGATACAAAATGCAAGATTGACTGACTGTACAGTCATGGTGTTCTGCAGCTCTTTGGGAATATTTTTCAGTAGTACAGAACAAAGACTGTTAAAACCTTGTACAACTGATAATCATTTTACGTATGTAACTGAAGGCATTTGCACATTAATGCTGCAAATTTTTATTTAGCAGCCCCTCTTTTCAAGAATCATTGAATTATAATTTGCACAGTAAATAACCTGCTGAATGTTAAAAATTATTCAGTAGTTTGATTAGGATTCATTTATAAGATAAGGATGAACTTGCATTGCATTTCAATGAAATAATCAATGATTTCTGGTTTAAAGTTACTGGCAATACATAATGGGTGTTATTAATTCTGGGGCCTGATTCCAAATGATCCTTAGAGAGTGGGTGAATCACCTAGAATAGTGCATGACACGAACAAAGTTTGTCTGAGGTCAGTAGCTGCTCATTCTATTGGACTGCAGGACTGCAGCCCCCCCCACCAGCTGTACAAAACCGAAAACCAAAAATAAAAGAAATCCCGGAACTCCGCAAATGCATGCTCAGAAACTTGAATCCGGACTGCTGTTTAACCAGTCCAGATTTGGAAAGATGGCTGCAGTCTGCAGATGCCCCAGATGTCTATGTGGTTACAACCACATGAACTGGAAGGGGGTCGGGACTGTAAGGTCTGCAGTCTGTCCAAGCTTGGAACGAACTAGAGGCAGCACACGCATGCGTGCTCAGCATTCTGGTGCCAGAAACATGCTGCTTTGATCAGAGCTTTTGAAAGGAATGGAGCTGCTGCTTTGATGTAACAGGACTTTTGCACTGAATTGAATGGGAGATTGGAAATTTGCATTGAATTGACTGGAAGATGGGATGAGTTCACTCAGGTACTGGCTTGATGAAACAGGACTCTGCATCTGGAGCGAGATTCACACAGATACTGGTTTCTCATGGTGTGTGTGTGTTTTTGAAATGGGACTTGCTTTAATCAGAGCTTTTGAATGGAACTGCTGCTTTGCTGAAACAGGATGGATTCACTCAGGTACTGGCTTTTCATGGTGTGTGTGTGTGTGTGTGTGTGTGTGTGTGTGTGTGTGTGTGTGTGTGTGTGTGTGTGTGTGTGCGTGTGTGTGTGTGTGTGTGTGAAATGCCCCAGTTAACTATAACTGGTGGCTAGAAAGAGCAACTCAGGCTCAAACCCTCAACCTTGGGTGCAGATAACAAGAGCCTGAATTCCCTACCCACCACCACTTGTGAAAAGCATTCAGAGTTTTGCCTCATGTTTTTTTCTGTTCTGTTCTGGATTTTGAATTCACTAAATAATGACAGACATTTGAGTTTCAGACTTCATATTCTTCAAAAACTACATGGTAACACAAAACATTCTGTTCTAGCAATTTTCTAAGTTTATAAGATCAATATTTGAAAATTATCCCTATTTTTGAGGCTGTATTCCCCCATTATTGGCTTTGTCCGGGTGTTTTGCACTAAGAGGTTGAGAGCTATGGTGAGAGCTGAATTCACTGAATATGTCTGGGGGCTGCATTCCCCCATTATTGGCTTTGTCCAGGTATTTTGTGCTAAGAGGTTGAGAGGTATAGTGATAACTGAATTCACTAAATGATAGCCATTTAAGTTTCAGTCTTCCTGTCTTTCAAGAAACAGCTGATTTGGCATAGCGGTATGTTCCTGTCACTGTAATGCACAGCGTCCTGCGTTCAAGACTTGGTAGTAAAATGCATGGCGGTAGTACAGCATTTTATTCTAGCAACTTTCCAAGGTTACACAAGCAATGTTTAAATGTGTCCCTGATTTGTGGGCTTTTGCCCCCCCCCCCCCATAAATTTTGGCTTTTTCTGGATTTCTTGTGCTCATGTGCTGCAAAGTTGAGTGTATTTTACAAGGAGCTAAGAACTTCATGGGAAGAGAAGTTTAGTGATGTTTATGCTGAGTCTGCTTGCATAGTTAATAGTACAACTGGTAGTGCATTTACTTTTGATGCAGAAGGCCATGGGTTCTGCTCCCACAGTATGTAGATGCATTGCTGATACTGTACTGTGTTGTACTTTTAAAGGGGGTGGATGCTGCAGTCCTGAGAATGTCCTCTTTGGCAGAGATACCTACCAACTATCAACCTGTTATCAGTTTGCCATCCATTCTGTATTGCAATATTACTAGCTTATCATTTTTTAATGTAACATGGGCAATTTATTCCTCAAGGGCAACAGGCACTTTATTTGTAGATGAAACAATTAAATATAATGTTGTTTGCTAGCAGCAACCTCTTCATTAGTTACAGATCTCTTTAATGTGGAATTATTTAGACGACTTTTACTTCTGCAGAGATTGTGCATATTTACTGATACTGGTGGATTGTAGAAGTTTGAGTAGACTTTTTATGATGGAAATGTTCTGAATTGGGCAGTTTTGTCATTATTGGTGCATGCATTTTGTTTAATTGTTTACTGGAAAATGTTCAAAACAACACCCTCTAACAACTGTACTGTATTATACAAGGAATATAATTTAATACAGTCATGAAGGTGTATCAAAGAACACATGTATGTTTGGTGTGCATAGGGCCTATGATTTGAAAACAGCCCAAAGATGATCTTTATTTGCCACTGGCCAGATGTATTTTCTTTGAATGTAGGTTTCAATGCTGTTTCAATGAATGTGAGTTTCAAGGGCAGAGAAGTTTTAATGCTAAGTCTATTTTCATTGTGAGACTGCATTGCTTTGTTTAGCAGATGCCTATTAGTGTTTGCTCTGTAAAATGTAAAATAAAACTTTTAAATGAAATTCAAATCATCATAGAAGTAAAGCAGTATGCACATTACAGTGTTTATGGTAAATGGGGTGAAATATCCAAGTAATGGGACAATGGAATGGCTGCAGGGGGGAGGCTCCATTCAACCATGATTTTGTGAGGGGGAAGGGTGGTAAACTCAAAGACAGCCAATGCTGAACTATACCTCTCAACTGTCTAGATTTTTGCAGAATGAAAAGATTTTTGCTTCTTATTTTTGGTTTGTTCCTCATAAAATGTGTGGTTTTCTGGCAAATCATTTAGAAATGAAGTCACTAAATAATGACAGACATTGAGTTTCAGATTTCATACCCTTTAGAAAAATGCATGGTAAAGCAAGATCTGTTATTCTATCAACTACCTAAGTTTATACAACAACAATGTTTAGTACTGTTTGTATGTTCCACCAATATATTTGGCATTGTCCAGAGTTCCTGCATTAAGAGCTTTAGAGGTACGTGCAAATAAATCACTTTATAGAGTTAGGTATATCCAAACCTCTCAACTGTCCCTGACTTTGGCTTAAAACGTTGCTCACCCCCTAATAATCCCACCGCAAAATGGCAATTTTGGAAGAAAATGTGGAGGGTTTACAATTAATAAATAAGTGTAATGATCAAAGTTATAGATTACTTTTATTTCAGAAATGCCTGTAGATTTTCTTATTTTGTCAGCGGCTCAACGTAACAGCATTAATATTAAAAAAGTGTCCCTTCTTTGACAGGTTCCCAGCTGTATTATGTGGCTATTTTATATTTTTGCATCACATTTTTGGTCTGTTTTTCATAAAATTGTGGTTTTCTGGCAAATTAGTTGAAAATAATTAAAGACTGAAGTTAGAAAATAATGACAGACATTTGAGTTTCAGATTTCATACCCTTCAGAAAATTCACACTAATGCAAGACCTACTTATTCTATTATCTTTCTAAGTTTATACGAGCAATATTTAAAAATTGCCCTTATTTTTGGGCCTTTGTCCCACTTCTATTTATGGCTTTGTCCAGATTTCTTGCTCTGAGGTTGAGAGGTATGACAAATGTGTCAGGGCCATCACCGTCAGCCAGAGACAGTTCAAATTGTGGCACACTTGTTGCACCGCACTGCCCATGTAGTGACTCTGGATGTGTCCAAGCAAGGCAAGGAGCAGTTATGCTGTGTAAGTGTGCAGAGTATCCCCCCATCCAAGGTAGACACAAGTACTACAGTGGCTTTTCATTTGTCCTAGATTTTTGCCAAATGTTCTGGTTTTCTGTCATATTTTTATACTGTTAATTTATGCTTCTTATTATTCAGAAAATGCATGTTGTTACAGTGCCTGTCTCTCTGTGTTTAAGTAGCAATGCTTTAATGGCCATCAGGTGAGCTTATCTGAGATTGTAAGATGCAAGTAAGCTTTAATAAGTATACTGTTAAAGAGTTACCAACATTGAAAGCCTTTTTGTTGTTGCCATGCAGAGAATATTTACATAACTAGATAACGTATAAGCCTTAGGTATTGAAATGCATATGACAGTATTTGTAATAAAAGACAAGATTACAGTATTTTCAGAAGTTCACATTTGTTGGACACTTGCAGTCATCTTTGCAGGCTTTACCAGTAAACTAAACAGAATTCCAATCTATCATGTGTGGTCCATAACCTGTGCAGTAATCCTTTAAGCAATTTATCTTGAGCTTGTTTCTTGTTTGCTGTAGATTTTTTACTTTGATCATGTTTTCCCATGAAACAAGTAGATAGTTGTTAGGCAACATGTTTTATTTCGATAAGAAACATTTTTACAAGTGGGGGTATCACAGAGATTGCTACTTTCAGCATGTTACTTGGTACTTTTATAAAGCTGAATATAAATTATAATTAGAACTGCAGTGCAAGGAGAAGTGGTTTGAGTTGAGTGCTACTTGTTTTTTTATACTTGATTTTGACTGGTATTCCAGTAATGCATTTAAAAAGTAATTTATTTTTTCATGTCTCACATCCTTTTTGTTTCCATCTAGATATAAGGAAGCTGTCATGCAGCCAATGCATTGAAATATTTTTTTCTTCTACACTTCATTTTGTCTTGCTTGGACTCTCATAATGATGGTTTGGCACACAGGACAGCGTATTTAATTAAAGTCCCATTTTTTTGTGGTTTTGAGCATAGCTCCACCCCTTTCTAGTTGGTCACACTCCTTCTCATTGGCCCCACCCATACAACTGTCTCCTGCAGCCCCTGTTTGATTTGAAGTCACCAGCCACCACTGTCTGAGGTATAGGCTTAAGTCTTCACAATCTCTGTCCCAACATGTCTCATAATGCTAAGCACAGATAATGTGATTCCATGGCATAGTCTGAGACTTGGTGATATGATACTAAAAAGATACAGTTGTATATTATGATGCTGTCCAATCAACACAGAACATATGAAAGCTGGTAATACTGTACATGTGAGGTAATTTGCAGCTACAATTATTAGGCTATTAAAGTGCACCATCAGACATGTCTATGTTTTTCAAAAGTGAAGTGTTAATGCCCAGAGCTGCTGATTTTTCCATTAAATTGAAAATATGGACTAAGTACTGAAAAGATAACAGATTATCATGGAATTTAAAATTTTAGGCCAGAGTACTTATTTTACCAACATCTGTATTTCCCTCATTTGTATTACTTGTAATACCTATAGTACTGTCATTTTGCTGTATATGCTGTTTGGAGCTATAATATGGTCCAGATTCTATAAAGTTTACAGAAGGTGTCTCACTCACAACTTTGAGTCAAGACAAGCCACACATACATGAGTATACAGATTAAATAGTGATGTTCAGGTGTTGCCCCACCACAGCAGCACAGATTACATCTAATGGTGATTGCAAACTAGATGTACACACTGAGCATTTCAGTTATGTTAATGTGGCATGAGGCAGTGTTGGGCATGATTCCATTCAAATGTCACATTTGCTGGCTTTGCGTATGCTTGCCATGTTTCATGCTGGCCAGTATTCAAATGTTTAGCTGATATCATGATTCCCACTAGTAAGCTGTGTTGTGCATGCCATTGCATGGCCTTGATTGAACTGATCAGATTGGTGATGGATACATTCTCTCTGGCATGTTCTGTTATTGAACATGTCTATAAGTATAGATAAAGTGACAAAGGGAAGGTGTTGTGTACATTAGGAGCCATTCACTAGCAGCAATTGTGTTGATTGCAATTGTGCTACTTGCTAATGTTTGCACTATTTCAAACTGAACTGTGTTTTTTTAATAAGATGTATGCTATACAGGGTCAGTCTCATATTTGTATTTGCAGAAATCACAAATAAATAGGATGTTAATTAAAGTATGTTAGATTGCAGATGTTCACATCAGTTTTATTTTAAGGTCAACTCTGATCTTCATCTATCGGCATGATAGACCTTTGCTTTTCATTGTCATGTTTTGCGATTCATCTTGACAGAGCATGGAACCATGGGTGATCACTGATCAGACAGACAATAAGCATATGCCAGGCCACTGCCAAAGTCCTCAGATGATGATGATGATAATGAAGAAACTGGACTCGCACCTGGCCAAGCCATCATGCCTGCTGCACCCCAGAGGACATGATGGCAGGACTGGAACAGAGATGATTATTGGGAGGAGATCTGGAAGTTTGTGACAAATGTGTTTTGAACACAGGTGAAAGACATGATGGGGAACTCCTTCCAGGATATAGCATGGGCTGTGAGATAGTCTAGGAAATAATGTGTGAGGCTCATCTCCATAAGCCCAGTCCCTCAGGTCCATAAGTATTGTGTGTGTGGTCTAGTCTGGTTATACTGCCAACATGCTGATTGACATATAATTGATTAGACTGTATATGCACTCTTGCACTGCATGCCATGTAGCTGCTATGCTTATGTTTTGCATGTGCAAACATACTATGCAGATATCGTCATGTGGCATTTAATTATGTTTCAATGTCACACATCAATACATTACACTTTCCTCCGCCATTCAGCTGTTCATGCATTGTGGCAGTTAACCTGTGGCTAGTGCTGTAACAATTAGCCTGTAAACCTATGTTTTACTGAAGGAAACTGACAGACAACAGATGTTATCCATAGTCCAGCACTACCACTGTGGTATGATCAGGATTTGTGTATTGTCATATCATGTATGTGAAACAGAAGGACATATAATTTCCCATGTGTTTTGGATGACAGTTGACATGCTGTCCCACTGACATGATGTGTTGTTGTGAGCTATGTGGTGGCAATGCTGATGCCATGTGGGATCATACACAAGTATGACATACCTAGGGGCAGTCCTCCTTTTCTTACTGCATTAAACACCTATGTAACATTAATGTATACACCATGGCAAGGATAATTTATTCTCTAACAGTATACTGTGCCATGTTTGCTGTATGTTACATTTCTACATCCATTCCTTATTCACATAAGTTCACACCTTTCACCAGTAGTGGTACATATTAATTGATGATTGTAAATGTCTCTGTACATAGTCCAGTCCATAGTGACACACAATTGTACCTCTGACATGTGAGCATTCACTGACATATCCTTGATGTGCTGTAACGATGCTCAGAGGAGTGTGCTCTGCTCATTAATGAGCAGGGTGTGTGGCATACACCTGCAGTTCATTCAATATTGGTATGACAGGATATGTATATGTGACTGAAATTCTTAGGTTGCTTACCTATACCTTTTGATGTTACATGATCACACATTACTGTGCATGTGTGATTTATACCTGCCCATTTCTGTGAACATCAGCAATCAGTCTGCCCATGTAACATAGATTTGCTTAAATGTATTTTTGGTTGGCTTCAACAGCCTACTGTGTACTGTACACAAGCATTGGTAGTGTGTAAGCTTACCTTGTTACCCTGCTTTTCCCTGATGTGGGCTTAGGATGTCCACCTTACTTTCACCTTTTCATACCTCTCAAATATCCAGATTTTTGCCTCAAATTTTTGGTCTATTCCTAAAAAAAATTGTGGATTTTTTGGCAAATCATTGAGGATTGAAGTCATTAAGTAATGACAGTCATTTGACTTTCAGACTTCATATCCTTCAGAAAATCCATGCTAACACAAATCCTTTTATTCTAGCAATTTTCTATGTTTATGAGAGCAATATTTAACATTTGTCCCTATTTTTGAGCCTTTCACCCCCCCCCCTATTATTTTTGGCTTTGTCCAGATTTCTTGTGCTAAGAAGCTGACAGGTGTGTGTTCATATTTACACATTATATTTTGCAGATATGTGTGCCTTTGTTGTAGTTATTGACCATTATCATGTATTTTGTTGTTGACACGATGAACATGTACCAAATGTGTGGCCATTTTATGGATGTAGGACATCTGCACACAAGTCACTGGCTACTGTTTGCAATACATCCTTGTTCTCATTATACTTGTGTGTTAACCAGTGCACATTGTTGAAATTCATGTGCATAACCTGTTATACTTTTTGAGCTGTAGTGTTATATTTTTGCAGATATTTTTACATGCCATTGGTGTGTATGTGTATTGACATTGCTTTCACATATGTTTATTTAGGCCACTGCCAGCTATCCATATGTGCCTACACCTGTGTGTTGCCTTTGACATGGCATATGTGTGTCACATATGTGCATTGCATTATACGTTTGCTTGGGTTGTGTACACCTACTTGTGTATTTAACAGCCATTTGCTGCTTTGCTGTAATACTTCAGTTTAACAGTGTGTGTGTGGTTGTTTGTCTTTCACATGCATGAACAGAGGTTCATTTCTGTCCTCTGCTGGAGCTATCCAGCATTCTTAGATCTGCATTTGCCAGTGTCATGTTGCTTGGCTTACACTTGCACTGCTGGAAGACTACTTAGATATGTGTTTATTTATCCAATAGGTGCTTTGATCCTTATTTATTACCCTACAAGGCACATCTACCATTGTTCATACATATCCGGGTATGACCAATGCACAGTTTGCAACCTTATAGTGCATAGGTATATATGTTTTTTTGCATTTTGCCATGGCTGGTATGCATCCCACTATTTTTAACAACTTTCCATTGCATGTGCTGTCCAGTGTTCCGTCTGTGTAACGTGCCTGTCCTTACTGTTTTTTTCCAACTGTTGTCTGCAATGTGTTGTTCTGTGGGTATACCTGCTATGATGGCCATCTCATCCTCTTTCCCTATCTCTACTTGTCATTCTAGTCTAAAAAAAAAAAAAAAAAACAGGGCTTATTCCCTCCAAAAAAAAAAAAAATTGCCCTTGCCCCTCTGATTTTCCTATTCCAACAGCCCTCTTGTGTGTCCCTTTTTACCCATGACCCACATTTTCTTTTCTATCTCCCACTTTCCTTGGGTGTGTGCATTGCCTGTGTTCCCCACACAAGTCCCGCACCCATTGTTAGCTAATGTTAGCTGTTGTTACCTGTGTTCCCCACACAAGTCCTGCACCCACTGTTAGCTAATGTTAGCTGTTGTGTTACCTGTGTTCCCCACACAAGTTTCGCACCCATTGTTAGCTAATGTTAGCTATTGTGTTACCTGTGTTCCCCACACAAGTCCCGCACCCATTGTTAGCTAATGTTAGCTGTTTTGTTACCTGTGTTCCCCACACAAGTCCCGCACCCATTGTTAGCTAATGTTAGCTGTTGTGTTACCTGTGTTCCCCACACAAGTCCCATACCCACTGTTAGCTAATGTTAGGTATGGCGATGTGGCTTTCACCTTTATTAATTTTTTTATTTGAAAATGTATAGATGCCGTCAGTATCCGTAAGTGAGAGTTAGCATATTTGTATACTAACGCAGTTAAGGTGATATTCTGTAGTTGTCATTAAGCTTACCTGAGAGATTCTGTTTTAGATTTGTAAGTAAGACAGTCAGGATGCTTGAACTCTGAGATTCTTTCCGTAACTTTGTTAATGTACATCACGCTTCAAGAGAGATTTTTCATTACTTAAAGATTACTTGCGGGTAATGTTTAGTGCACCATTAAATATTTGTGAGCCGAGATGTTTTGAGTTCACTGTGACACACATATATTGCTTTGTTATCCATTAACATTAGCACTGATATCACCATAATGAGCCAGATTCGCCAAACTTTATAGATTCTGGACCTATGTCTTAATTTTGCATAAATATATATATATAAAGAGAGAGAGATGCACTACAACATTTTAATGAAAGCATGGCATAAAGACTAGAAATGAAACTCAAAAATCTCAGTTATGATTCATGGATTCCATCTCTTGAAAAATGGGATGTCATTTTTTGTGAGAAATATAAGTCAGTGTTTCTTGTTATGCCATAGCCAGGGGGTAAAGTAGAGAGGCAGGAGTAGACAGTGTGGTAACCACTGAAAATATCAGAACATACGTTATCAAGTCTCATAATGTTTTGACTGAATGTCTGAAAAAATGACCTGCATGTATTAAGTTCAAGGTGGCCATTTCTTGGAATATTCCCTGTTTTGCAAATTATGGTGATCTCAGAGTTAGTATATATTAGTGTGGGGGTGTTCAGAGCTTGTTTTCCCACAGTAAGAGGTGCTGGGGGCTTGCCCCTGCAAAAAAAAAAAAAGCGGGGGGCTTTCCCCTGCAAAAAAAAAAAAACAATTGAAAGAAAAGAGCAACGTTCGGTATTCTTTTCTTGCATTTCAATGTTTTTTTTTCCATGTCAACACTCAACTTTACGAGTGCAGACATTTCAAAAAGAAGCCAGACAGCTTACCTATGCTATGGAGATGAAGAATACTACATTTTTTAAGAGTTTAAGGTAGGGATTAGAATTATATTCACACAGTATTACAAGGACATAGTTAGAAAATGCACCTGTCCTAGTGAACAGGAGACTGGGAAAAGGAAAAGCAGTGCATACAGCCAAAAAATATGGTGTGAAACGGCACTATAATAATGTAACTAGCAAATATACCTGTTCTGATGAACAAACGAATGGAAAAATAAATGCTTTGCATATAGGCAAAATACACAGCGGTTAACAGTTTATGACCATCTTCAACCTATATAGTTAGTCACCCCCAAATTTATATAAAGAGCCTAACAAATTCCAACTATTTTCATGTATACATTGGTTCCTATGCTGTTTGTTTAAATACAATGTATGCTGAACATATTACTTGTGTATGTCACTCTTGTGAGCACATTGTATATCCCATGCAAGTATAATGAGGATTACATGCCTTCAAATATGTAATCTTACAACCTTTTGTACAACTGTTCAATAACTATTCATGGGTAATATGCTAATCAATGCTGAGAACATTATTTTTTCAGAGCTCTATATAGATTACCAGCATGACAAAGCCTATGATTATAGTATGCAGTACTGATTGCTATAGCTACTAGCAATGATTAGGAGAGGTATGTGACCATATCACTACAACTAACCTGCACCCACAGTAATATTTGTTTCAATAATACTTTGTCTGTTTTGTTTGGCTAGTGTGCGTGCAGGTACTTGTGTTTTGGTTTATAAAGTTTATATTTTATTGTTTTTACCAGTCGCTAGTTCGGAAATAAACGCTGTGGATTATTTATTCTCTTTTGGTGTGGATCAGTGCTTTTGTACCTAGTAGCTTTACATATAAGATACTGGTGACATATTTTTATTTTAAATCACATTATCATAGGTTCATAGATTCATAGGTAGGTACTAGGCTATTGGCCCAAGAGCCTACGTAAGCCTAGCCAACAAGGTTCCATGGCTTACGCCACCCAAGAGTTATTTTCCTGTGCCACTGTGAAGCAGAGACACAGAAGTGATCCCCAGGGTGTATTTCCTATTTCCCATCCACTCATCAAGATTTTTCTTGAAGAGTGCTAATGAAGAACTTTGCTTGACATAGATGGGTAGCTTGTTCCAGAGTATAAGAAGTCTCTGGGACAGGAATGTATCTCTCCAGTGTGTCCTGTTTATTGTGGTGACAAGGTATAGGTCCCTAGAGCATGTAGCATGGAGGGATTGGGATTTCTTTAGGTGTAGCATGTCCAACAGCTCTGGGTTTGACATAGCGTTATATGTTAGGCAGAGATCACCTCGGAGTAGGCGATATGCTACGGAGTAAAGTTACAGTTTTTTGAGGTGGTCAGTGTAGGGCATTTGTTTGAGGCCAGTAATCCTCTTTGTGAGGTACTTCTATGTCCTGTCCAGCTGCTGCAGATGTGTTGTGAGGTACATTCCAAAAGGGGCGTTGTACTCTATAATGGGTCTAATGAGTGTCGAGTAGAGGGGAACAATGACCTCTTTTTCCTGGATGAGAACCCTTTTAAGATGAGGTGTGCCACGTAGAAGGACTTCCTGACTACTGTGGCGATGTGACTATCAAAGGAGAGACTACTGTCCATTAGTATTTTTAGGATTTTCATTATTTTTTGTTGCCATATGTGTATGTTTTGAGTTTGAAAGTGTGTTCTATATAGGTAGGGTGGACTAAATAGTACATTTTATGTGGTTAGTGTATTGTGTCTCATTTGTGTATTTAGGTAATTGTGTGTGTGTGTGTGTGTGTGTGTGTGTGTGTGTGTGTGTGTGTGTATATATATATATATATATATATATATATATATATATATATATATATATATGTATGTGTATATATGTATTTAAGTACCCCTCTCTCTCTCTCTCTCTCTCTATATATATATGTATATATATATATATATATATATATATTTTTATATATATACGTGTGTATCTATATCTCTCTCTGTATATATATATATATATATATATATATATATATATATATATATATATATGTCTGTGTGTGTGTGTGTGTGTGTGTGTGTGTGTGTGTGTGTGTGTGTGTGTATGTGCACGAGTGTGTGTACATATAACCATAGTATAAGCTAAGCCAATATACACTACAAGGCTACAGGAGTGCATTAGATAAAAATTTGCATTGTCTATGTTAGAATTCATAAATGTGTATCATGCATAAACTTGTTATTTAGCTCCATTAATTACTCCAGAACTTGGAGTAGTGTAGTGTAAGGGCTGGATTCTGTAAAGTTCACACATGCATAAACTTGTTATTTAGCCCCATTAATTACTCCAGAACTTGGGGAGGGTACAGCGGTTAGCATTGCTGCCTCACAACAAGAGGTTCTCCGGTTTGATCCTTGGCTGGGGTGCCTTCTGTGTGGAGTCCGCATGTCCTCCCTGTGGTCGCGTGGGTTTCCTCCAGGTACTCTGGTTTCCTCCCACATCCCAAAGACATGCTATAGGTGGATTGGACACACTAAATTGGCCCTAGGTGTGAGTGTGTGTGGGTGTGTGCCTTCTGTGGAAGGTTGGGCACTGGACTGGCAACTCGACACTGTAAAACTCCACTGCCAATCATGAATGGACAGGTGATGTGCTGTGGCAACCCCTAACTGGGAAAAACCGAAAGAAGAAGAAGAATTACTCCAGAACTTGGAGTAGTGTAGTGTAAGGGCTGGATTCTGTAAAGTTCACGGAAGCTATTTGTGGTCAGTGCAGCATGCAGAAGGAACACTTTAGCACCCCTGTTGTGGATGCGATTTCAGAAGACACACTGAAGGCAGTCCAAGTGCTTAGATATTACGGATGCCGTGCATGTCCATCTGATTCCAAAACACATCATGTGCACACAACACAACTTAAATGCAACAAGTTGCAACACCAACTTTGTTTCTGAAATCCTCAGCATATGCTTACCAGACCTCAAGGAATTAAACCTAATATTAAAGTGTTTGCTGAATTCCATAGCAAAAAAACAAAAAATACATAAAAATGCAACCTACTGTTAATGAACTGCAACAGGCTGCAGTGATACAAGCCATAAATGAGGCTGTGGCTGTGCACTGTAGGAGGCAGCCAGCTAGAGTCAGAACAAGGTTGCAACTAAACCAGTTGTCAGACCAGCAAATAATTGACAGGTATCACCTACACAGACAAGTTTTGCAGGCTGTCTGCAGCATGTGTGCCCCATATATGCCTTTGCAGACCCTACAAGGAATCTCCATCTCCTTGAAACCAAAGTGTATCTCACTGTGGGTATACTTGCATCTGGGACTTTCCAGAGACACATGGGGATGCTGTTGGAGTGTCACAAACAGGCGTCAGCCATGTCCTGGCAAAGTCCCTGGAAGCAATGTGCGGGAAGGTGGATGCTTACATACAATTTCCATCCACCCCATGGAGTGGAGAACTGTAATGCACCAATTCCATAACATTACAAACTTCCCCCATGTACTCAGTGCAAAAGATTGCACACACATACGTATCAGGATGCCAGTACATCCTGAAGCAGACTGATACATAAACAAAAAAGGGATGGCCATTCATCAACTGCCAGGTTGTGTGTGCAGTAGATGGCAGAATAACAGTTATCATGCAACACACCCTGAAAGTTTTCATAATGCTGCCATATGGAGGGAAAGTGGACTGAGGACTACATTCCAGCAAGGTATAATACTTGAGGGATGACTATGAGGTAAGTTTAAGACCACAGCTAGGATGGAAGCTAAGCATAACTCTCACAACAATATACATCCTCACCACATGTCTTCATTCCCCTCAACAGGGGACTGTGTTTATCCACTTGAGCTATGGCTAATGACCCTGTACACAGAACCATTCAAACCTGCAGAGAAGGCCTATAATAGAACACATGCAACAACCAGAAACACCATAGAGCTTGTGTCGTGTGTACTCAATGCTAGGTTCAGATGTCTGAACACATCGGGAGTGCACTGCAATACAGACCTGAAAAGGCAGTACATGTGATAATGGTATGCACCATGTTGCACAACATGCTAACTAGAGCACATGGAGGTCTTCTAGCTGCAGGTGTGGGTGAACTACCCCAAGAAACTCTGGATGTCTGAAGAGGAGCAGGAGGATGAAGGGGATAGAAGACACAGCCATAGGCAATGTAGGGTGTGACCACAAGTGCAGGTCCAGCCAACACGTGAGAGTCTGACCCACAATTTTGAGTCATGACTAGCCACATGTACATGAGCACACAGATTAAACATTGATGTTCAGGTGTTAACCCACCACAGCAGCACAAATTGCATCTAATGGTGATTACCCACTAGATATACACAGTGATGAACATATGCAAATGTGTCACATCAGGGATCATCAACTCAGGGCACAACTAAAACAGGTATGCATTGTGATGCCCATGCACTGGCCCAGCAGTCAAGGAGCCTCAATCCTCACCACTAACACCAGTGAGGGGCATCCATATAGGGAAAGGATAATAAATACACACACAGTAAAGTACAATTTCCTTTAAGAGCACACAGAGATCACAGTCAGTCTGGGGCTGGTTTCTCCCTTTCTCTCCAGGTCCCCAATAAGACTCCCCACTGGCACAGCTATAGGGTCCATATCTCAGCCTAGTAGGCAAGCTAAAACCTCCAGCACCCTCTCTGTCTAACTAGTACTTCATGTCCCTGCCCAAGTAGCTCACACACACACACACACACACACACACACACACACACACACACACACACACACACACACACACACACACACATACACACACACACACAAAACACACACACTTTGAGATAAGAGTTATATACAACCACACAGACACTCCTGGGGGAGGCTGGCACAGGTTCTCCAGCTGTGCCCCTTTTACCCAGACTATACGTTAGTACCATTTGCTGCCACCCACTAATATTTATCAGCTACTTAAAGGCCCTTATGAAAGGGTGTCCAATTATACTGTGCATTAATATTATCCAAATGTTAAGGACAAGTGAACAGTCAACGCTAATTGGAGTGGCTTGACCAGTATCACTATATACATGCAATGTACTCTAGAGCTTAAATTATCTCTACACAAAACAGCCACAGTTGAAAGGTTTAAAATTATTTAATAATAAATAATAAAAATACAAGACAATACTTCTTACTACACAGTGCTAGTCAAGAGTTCAGAGATCACAGAGAAATACTTAAAATAATACAGTAGAAAGGTTCTGACACCAATACAGAAAAAAACTAATCTAATCTTCCTAGTTCCTAGCTATATCTAAGAGAAAACACAGTTCTAAAATAAATTTATATATACAATACAGGCAGAGTTCTGGTGAGTTGGATGTTCTCAAGATAAATGCTAAATTCCCTCATTCTTTCTGTCCTTAAATTGCTAACATGGTACCACTGATTCATTTCAGATTACATCATTTCTTTCTGGTTCCCAGGCTAACAGAAACTCATAGGTTAATAGCCCTTTTGATCTTGTAGCTAGTCAGGAAGCCAGAGCAATAAAAGAAATTATACATGTAAATTCTAGCCATTAACTATGGCCTCAAAACAATAGGCAGAATGCCTCCCTCTAGACATCTCGGCTCCAAGTTTTAGATCAAATAATTTCACAATGCTTGACTTATCAGCTTTCTTACAGCAGAGTGCATTGTTGTTACATTCTTTTGCAGTCCAACATCCAATGCAGTCCTTTCACATTTAAGAGAACAAGCCTGTGGCTTATATTAATATTTGCAAATGACAGAATTATCTACAAATTAGATCTAGCTAGGCTGGCAGCCTTCACCTATCTTCACATGCATACACACTCAGATTGTTGTATCATTATATGGAAAGCAGTAAGGGATACACATCAGTGTTACACATCCCTATCTCTACAATATAATAAGATTAAAAAAAATCACACAGGACATAATGCAGAATGTTTAATAACCACAGAAAAATATATCACAATAAAGTGATAATGCAATAATTCCAGCCATCTGTGTTTATTACACTGGTGAACACACTGTAATGCAGTCTAAGGTGACCTCGCACATGTCTCACACCATAGTCCACCCTACCCTGACCATGTACAGAAACATGTTGCCCTGGTTGCTGCACAGAGCAGATTGATGGGGTGACAACACCATGTTGAGGTGAAAAAGCATGACTGTGAGTTGAAGGGCTTGTTGTGTCTGATGGGAGTCAGACCACAGCAGATGGGCCAGCAGTTGAACTCTGTGCAGATCAGACCATAGACACTGATGATTGATGGCCAGTGTTGATTTTGTGGACAGGTGCCCTGCATCTTCCATGTTGCAATCTGCTGAACAGAGTCAGGGGGTGCAAGACCCTTTTCGTACTATTACACGGTTGTAGTACCATAGCAGCCAGAGTTTCTACCAATCATACCACAGCTATCAGACTCTTATTTTGAGTGGACAATGCAGCCGTTATCTCACTGTGTCTGCAGTTTTGTCCTTCATGCACTACATGTAGCTGGTGTGCATGGATATCTGACCAATGTTGTTGCTGCAACCATTAATTTGCCTGCAGCAGGAGGCAGCACCCTCTGACACCTAGCCATACACAACAGCTGCACACCTACATCTGCCATGACACCCTGTCTTAGGTCATTTTAAACAACTGCAATCAGCAGCAATCTCAATTGGGGTCTGTTGTTCAATGGCCTGATCTTGTTTAGCATCCAATGTTCCATCATCCAAAAAATGGCTAGACAAGCTCCCATTCACATCGGAGGCTACAGCTGCAGCATCATCACCGTCAGCATCTTTGACAGACTCTATCAACATGTTAAGGTCCTGTGTGCCAGGGCCTTAATACCATGCTGAGACACATCTAAAACCACATCATGATCGCTGGATGGGCCTATGGATGATACAGACAGTTGATGTGCTCCAAGATGCAAAGACACAGATCAGGACAATGTGTTTACATCATATGATAGCATCAAAGACATATGACATATATAGCTCACTGCAATGCTACAAATAATAATGACTTTACATGAGATCTACTATATGTATGTTTCAAGGAATCCACATACATGGAGTATATAATTAGGTTATAAGGTCAAGGTACATGACATATGTGATGAATACAAAGGGAACCCACATCTGACAATTTCTCATGGTAAGATGATGCTGTTGGTGACGGATGAACTTCAGCTATTTTAGGGAAATTAAAAACAGCATTAGTGGTCACATCATTGCCACCATTAACCAGGTGAACACAGTTTAGACATACAGAAGGTGTGACATACACATATCACTTGTATGTGCACTTGATACAGACTGGCCTAGGAATGGGAATGACACAGTATTAATGAAGGGCAGTAACAGGACTAACAGCAATGACAGGCATGAAACATAGTTAATATCATTCCACTGACAGACTCCTGCTGTGGAGAGGTTGTGGGTTGTACTGTGGATCCTGCAGTGGGAAAGTAAAGAGAAAGACAAGACAGTCATGTATTTAGCAAAAACAATACCGACAGCAACACATATGCAACACAGTAACTGGGACTGCAGATACTCATGTGATGGATGTTGCAGATGTACATCAGATGGGCCTATGTTGAAGAATATTGACATAAATGTGATGTATCACATGTGTACTATACAGTGATGCAAGCTATGACAATTTTGCTTTAACATACCTGATCTGTATGAACTTCAACCTTCACAGCTTGGACCCCTACTGGATGTACCCATAATGTACAATGTTAAGGAAATAACAGTATGATAATAAACAGCAGTCCCATGAAAAGAGGCTGAGGCAATAACAGGTAGCGGTCACAGTAACAGTAGGGAGACCCACCTGTTATTCCCTTGTTTAGTCCTGAAGAAGATGAACCTGTGAATATTAATGCAAACATGATTACACGTGTTGTTTAGACTGCTCTGTCTGTACTTTATTTGTATGAATATGTGTCATTAGACTTAAGTTCATCATCCCCACCCTTTGTGGATAAGTGTGAATGGCTAAACTCTGCTGCTGTAAATCACAAATAACAATACATGAATAGCATACTACAGCAATATGCAGTGATTTTCTATACCAGCCATATTATGGAAAGAAAAACATGCATGTTAGGCCTGGAACTCCAACTTCAATCCCACCTCCGGGTATGCATTGTTCCCTTCTTGCTGTATGCAGTGAGGCCAGAAATATTGTGATGTCACTGTGGGGGGGGGGTCAATGGTAGTCCACCACCAGTGGCATCCCTTGATTTGTCATAACATCTTAATCTGTTGGCTGCGTGAAGGATCATTTCCTAGTACTATCGTCTACAGGCATCATAAAATCTGTTTTGACCTCCAACTGCATTTATCAAATTAGTAAGGTAGATCCAGATTTTATGTCTCCAAACTATATTGCCAGAATGGACAAGGAGTCTCCATCAATGTTGTTGGAGAGCATCAATTATGATTTCATTTGCCTGGGGTTGAGATGTTGCTACCCCTAGGATGGTTGGCCAACTGAAAGACAGTGATATACGCATGATAATATTCCTGTGTGTGGCCACTTATGCTGTTGAGTCTCTGGACAGTGTATGTCAATATAAACAGTATGCATTCCTGAACAATACAAAGGTCTGTATAAAACTGTGACATATAAAAAGTAACAGGAAGGTCTTCATATATAATATTTGTAAAATGAACACAACTTGCAATATCTGTAGAGCTCATGAATGGGATTAGAACCCCCTCACACAATGTATATGTTGAATGGAGGGCCAAAGACATGATGCCACAGGAGTCTGCATGCATTTACTGGTGGAAAACCTCAGGATCTGTATGCAGGCCACAGATAGTATGGATCCTTTGCATATTGAGCCAGTAGTGCGAACACATTTGTTAAGAAGCATCACTGAAGAAATATCCATAATAGCAACCGCTCATATATTTAACAGTTTTGTTAAGAAACATGAATTAATAAATATCCATAATATCAAGATAACAGTACAGATGGATAGTGTCAGATTCCATAGGTTTCCATAGTTACACCACAGAGTGCAAGGCATTTCCAGTAAAAATTGTGGATGATCTGTAAATCTCCTATAATATACTGTTCACATTTGCAAATTTAAATCTGTTAGTACAACAGCATATGAGACTGAAATCAATTATTCAAAATAGCAACACCTGCAAGCATAAATTTCAATCAAATATCAGACCAGTAACTTACAACGCCTTTTGTTAAAGATCACAATTTGAGTAAAAAATAATTTAAACAGGTGCCTTAGAAATGATTGACTTGAACAGATGTAATAATCACCAAAACAGATATGCTACTAATTGCCAATTTACTTCTCACTCTGAATCACAGAAACAAAGTGCACTTAATGTGCACCCAAGTTTAAGTTCTATTTGCTCCATACATAATTAATGAGCTTCATTAAAATTCAAAGTTTTGTAATCCCATTTGCACATCTCTGTATAAATTGGCGTTATGTGCTGTAACACCCAGGTGCCCTGCGTAAATATTCAATAGGTGTCAATACACAATACCATGTGTGGTACATGCCCATTATTTGCCAATGATCTGATAACATAGCATCAGTGCCACTTTCAAATATTAATTTCAATACATTTACAGATCAGACCATTGCTAACTGTGAACTGAGTGGTACCTCAGTGAGCATTTCTCTGCTTTTTTTTTGTATTTTTCAGGCTATTTCCTTTTGAGGCTCTTGATGGCTACTTCAAGAAGGCAGAAACATGTCCATATACACAGCTGGAATAACGGACCAACCAGATGTTGACTACATATGCCAGAATAAAACATCAAATAAGAGCCAAGGCCAAGAATTTCACAATGATAGACATATGGAAGTAGTTCACAAAGGGGCACCTAAGATGGACAGGGATCTATTACATTGGAGTGCAGGTTTGCCACTGCTATAATGACCTGCATCAAAGGAACACAGAGGAGCTTCAAAGGAGGGTCACTGATGTGCAGAGGAAGCCTGTGGATCCCCACAGTAAGTTTCACTATTCATACCTGAGCATTCCTATAGAAGTTAGAGATATAGCTCAATACTATATTTATTCATTTGTCTTTGTTAACCAGGAAATTTTGATGGGGTAACACCCATTTTCAGCAGAGGTCTGGGGAGAAAAGCTCCATTTGCTTACATTGTATTATACTAAGTTCCAGTCAAACACAGAGTAGTTACATTTCTATTTACATTTACATACAAACAGTAGTTACATTTACACATTCTACGATTTTACAGTTATGGAAAAATATATTGTCTCATAATTATTCTTCACAAAATGCATATTAACTTGCAGTGTCTTCACAAATGAGTCAAATAAAATGTTTAAAATATGTTTATGTTAAAAACAATATAATATGGATGCATGGTTATGCAAAATATAGTTTCACATAAGCTGTAACTTTAAATTTCAAGTGCCTTACAACTCCATTCTCTTTATTAGCAAATTATAGTGTACTGACAGATAATTGAATGCAAAGTAAGTGTTGAAGGAGTTAAGGGGTGTTTCTATGTTTAAGAATCTGGTTTCAGAATGTTAATGGAGGAAAGAAAGGTAAACAATGTGTCAGGAATCTTTGTAAGCTCTGGCCTTCTCAGGCTGGGGGATGAGTCATTGCAAGGATGTCTGTAAAGATAATGCATACTGGTGCTGAATGTAACAAGGTCAAAGGATACGATTCTTAGGCCAGATGGTCTGTGTTTTAAAAAGGTATATTGTGAAGTGTTCACACGAAGCTTTGAGTGAGAAGCAAGAGGACAAAAATCATTTTAAAATTGTATGATTTGTTATAAGCTATGTAATGTCAGAGTTCTGCATGCATGAAATTGATGAGAAAGTACAAAATAATGCAGTTTTCTTTGTTCTGGGAGACTGATCTGAAATTTTGTGAAGGCAGTTTCCCAGCACTGTTTATGGAATAAACCAGTATTTTGCACATCCTGAAGCATTATCCTTGGCTCAAGATTATAAGGTGAAACATGTTTGTTATTTATTTTTGCACTTTATCATTTGGTGCCGTGCTCAGGATCTGAACTTTGGTATTGCTGCAAAGTTCTGTGAATTCCACACTGTTTTGCATGAAATAGACAAAGATTCATATACTTAAATATTCGGGATGTGCAAACATACTAGACTAGAAAAATGGGGAAATTGTGAGAATTTCTTTCTCTCTTTTAGATAATTGTAGTTAAAAAAGTGGAATGAGTAAATAACTGTTTTGTTAAATGACTGAGTTAACTTGTTAGTTAGATATAAAGTAATAGTGGGAGGACCCCACATAATAACGGCTTTGTTGAATGACTGAGTTTGTTTGTTAGGTATATGTAAAGTAATAGTCGGAAGACCCCACAAAAACTTGTTTGCTAGGCATATATATATAAAGTAATAGTGGGAGGACCCCACAGAAAATAAGAAAATGTGCATAGGCATACAATAAAAAGGGAATTTAACACAAGAAGGTGCCTTGTGTCAAGGGGGGGGTACCCTCAGAACTAAAAGTAAGAGGCTTGAGAGATGTTTTGTGTTGTTTAATATATGACTGGTGTTTTGTGTTGTTTAATGTATGACTAAAAAGAGAGAGAGAGAAAAAAATTAAAGTTAAAGTTTAATCAAGTTCATGAACCTATAGCATGTTCGGACATAGGTGTGTGTATGTGTTGTTAAATCAAGTTCATGAGCCTATAGCACATTGGGACATAGGTGGGTATGTGCTGGTAAATTACGTTTATGAGCCCATAGCATGTTGGGACGTAGGTGTGACTGTGTAGTCATTTATTTCTGAATTACCAGGATCCAGGCTCTACAAGGTAAGTCTTAAAAGGAAAAAATGGGAGCAAAGTTAAGCAGGCAGGATCAAATCCCTGTAAAGGAAACACCTGTATATATTATGTATCATAAAAACAAAAAAAAGTTGTAAGTATTTGAATGAGTGGTTTAAGTTTATTAAAAAAATGCTCTGGTAAAGTATTTCCATTAAATGAAACTCATGGTAAGAATAAAATAGAAACTTTGAAGGGTATTTTGGGAAAAATAAAAACAAGGTAAATGGGGAACAATGGGTAGCATTTTATTCTTGTTATACTAAAGCTCTGAAAAGGAAAAAGGAATCAGCATTAACTGGATTACAAATACTAATAAAAAGTTGCTACCACAGGTGAAAGAGGTTAAAAAGGCAGTACAGACCAATAAAAAGAGATCCCTTTATTCTATTTTGGCAGATTTGGAAGAAACTGGGGATAGCCAAAAAGCAGAGACTTCTAAAGAGAATGATAATCCTCCATTAGCTACTGTACCCCACCCCCATATATACTGGTATGGTTAGCTCCTGTACAAGATTCTGATGTTCCTCAGACCCCTGCATTCAGGCAACTGTCCATTGCACATAAGGTCAGTGTAGTAATGTTACATCTCAACTTAGTTCCCCTGTTCACTAGGTCTACATTAAGAGTTACCACAGACAGTCAAAGACCAGTATCAAAACATAAAGTAAAGACAGTTGGAGTCACAAATGCTGCTGTTACATATCCTGTTTCAAAACCTTTACCCATGTCTTTAAAACCAATTTAAAAAGGCATTCCTTTCTCTTGAGTACTACTGCACTGGTAAATTTTCTAGGGGGACACCTGTTACGCAAACTGGGTTGTACTATTTATGCACACTAGAAAGGGTGTATTTGGATGTTCCAATAGAATCATAGGGGGAAGTATTAGCAGTCTTAGCAAAAGCTGAGGAACAGCATTTTGAAGGCATAAAAAAGGCTGAAAACTGCTGCAGCAAGTACCTGTTAACTTATGGGCAAAACACTCAAAGTAGGTATATTAAAATCTACAAAACCAGTAAAAATAAAATTAAATCCATTTAAACCTCTCACTAGAGTTCCACTGTATCCACTGAAACCAGAAACAGAGCAGGGAATCAAATCTGTAATTCAGTCCTTGGTACTACAAGGAATAATAGTGCCAGCTAAAAGCCCTACTCCAGTTCTCCCTGTGAAAAAAACAGGAGAGGATACTTATAGGTTTGTGCAAGATTTGTGGGCTGTAAACAACACAGTATTACTAACAATTCTTGTGGTTCCAAATCCAGCAACAGTACTGAGTTGCATACTACCTACAGCAAAATATTTTTTGTGTGTTTGTGTGTGAAATAAATGCATATTCAGCATTCTTTTCTATACCTATCCTCCCTGAAAGTCAGTTGTTATTTGCTTTTACTTATAAGGGACAGCAGTATACATGGACATGGTTGCCACAAGAACACACTGAATCTCCTTCATTATTTTCTTATATTCTAAAAAAAAGAGACTTGGGAGCTGTGACATTTCCAGGTGGGTCTGTGTTAGTGCAATATGTAGATGATTTACTAATAGCATCTGATTCTTTTCAGCAGTGTTAGCAGGATATCCTACATAGCTATCCTTGCTAAAAAATGATGCAAGGTGTTAAAAAAAAAATACAGCTATGGTTACCTCAGGTACATTATCTTGGTCATTTAACATCTCATCTCGTATTGAGGCAATAGCTAAAGCCCCACGTCCAACTACTCAGCACCAACTTAGAGCTTTCTTAGGTATAACAGGATATTGCAGACAGTGGATTTCTAACTATGCAGAAATTATTTATTTATTTATTATTTTATTTATTGACATTTGTTGACCAGGAAAGTCCACTGGGTCAGGAACCCATTTTCAGTGGAGGCCAGGGGAGAAAAGCTCCACTACTAAAATATATACATAGTTAAAGGCATTAAACAATTTAAACAAAGCAAATTATATAGGTTAAGTAGTACAACAGGTGTTAATAAAATTGACAGCGTTACTATATACATATACATATGTCAACAACTGACAGATTTGCTATATACATATAATACATATTCTAGGCATAAAGTGCCAAAAATTGTCATATAATTTATCAAGGTATGTTCAAAGGAACTTTTGAATTGATAATGTAGACAGGAACAGTTGAATTGTAAAGGTTTGAGAGGAGGAAGAGAGAGGTAATAGTGCAACAGCAAATATGAAAAGATAAGTAAGGGGGTGTCAAGGCATTTAGGTATTTGACATGAAAGGTAAGAGAAGGTAAAATATAAAAAGTAAATGTGGTGTGAAAAAAGTTATATTAGCATACTGGTTGAAAAGTGAAAAGAGAAAGAGAGTAAGTATCTTATTTAATGATGATGTTGATAAGAAGACAGAAAAAAAGAAAATACGGAGATAAGAAGAAAAAAGAAACATATATGCTAATTTATGGTGGACTATAATTTTGGATACAGGAACAGATCTGATTGTTGAGGAATTGCTAAACCTTTTACAAATCTTTTAAAACAAGATACACCAGAGTGCCTCCCTTGGGATAGTGAAGAGGAAAATTCATTTCAGAATTTAAAGCAAGCTTTAGCTACTGTCCCAGCTTTAGGGTTACCAGATTATGGGAAGACTTTCATTTTATTTTGTCATGAAAGAAATGGGTTTGCTCAGGGAGTGTGTGCACAGAAACATGGAGACAACTATCATCCATTAGCTTGTTATGGTGCAGTACTTCATTCTTTTGCAAAGGGATTTCCACCATTGCAGTCAATCTTGCATAATCACTGGTGCTCAGGCATGATCTTACAATAGCTCACCCTCATTCTGTATCATTTCTCTTACTTAAAATGAGAACTCAACCACTCTTGACTGCACATGGAACTAAATATAAACTTACACTTCTTTATTATCCCTCTATTTCTCTCATATGCTGTCCTGTTCTAAAATTCTGCATCTTTGTTAACTGGAGAGATAGTGCCCACAACCTTCCTGGACATGGGCAGTCATGAGTAAATGCAAAACCAGTACTGTTAACACGAAAAGAGGCAGCACAGAGTCAAGCAGGATCCCGTTTATTCACACTAAGACATAAAATACAAAACACACGTACTAAGCGCTTCCACCCATATCTACAGTGGGCATTTTCAGAGTACAATGAACTTAAAAACAAATGTCTTAAATATAGAAAACTAGTAACACAACGCCTTAATGTAACAACCAATAAATAGCTCCAATTGAATGAATTGAATCATTTGAATTAAATTGAATGAATAAATTAAAGGAACACCTCTCCTAAATGTCTAACAAAATACAACTCTAAAAATGCTAGTAATTCAACATCAAAATCATATGCATTCACATTGATTCAGTTGTGATAATATAATAATGGTGAATTTTATAATTTAATGTATCTTTATAATTTAGCATATGTAGTGTGTAATATATAAATGTGTGTTGTGTAAAAATGTTTTGTTGCATGCATATCACATAGGAATTAAATTGATGTATATTAAATTGATATAAAATCACAGTAGTTAAACAACAAAAACATTAAAAACAATAAGCTGAAAAATATGAATATAAATATATAAATGTATAAATGTGTATATATTATTAAATGCATAAATGTTTATAAATAATGCTTTTTAAAACCACATTGAAGTAGATGTGTTAAATTAATCATATACAATTAGATTTGTGTTTTAAAATACTGGCAATAGAGATGTGATCATTAATTCCTGGTGGATTAGTGGCATCCAGTCTCAGTTGCCATAAGCACTCTTTGGCTTCCAATAGATTTTTGTCGTCACCCCCCTTTTTTCCATTATTTGGAATTTTGTCAATTACAAAAAATATAAATTTCTTAAACTGTTTACATTTCTGACTGTGTATATATAGTGAACTCACTGTTTTTTATTCTTAATATCTCTGGTGTGTTCCAATATTCATTCCCTAAGTTTTCTGATGGTCTTCCCTACATAAAATGTTGAAAAACTTATACATGTCGCTAAGTAGACCACCATCTTAGTATTGCAATTGCAATAACCCGGACATCTAATAGTTCTCGCATAGTTATGAACTACCACATAAGGTCCATCATTTATAAACTTACAGGTACTACATAAACCACATTTGCTCATTTTTTACATTTTATGTATATCCTTGTTACTACTTGTCTCTAATAATTGCTTTAAATTCATCCCCCTACTATATGTAATCTTGGGGTGACTACCAATAATGTCAGTGAGTTCTGCTTTATTCTGAAAAACACTAAACCTAGTCTCATGAATTATGTTAGAAATTTTGGATGCAGTTTCATTAAATGGAATTATAAGTGCATCCCTTTTGTTTCTCATTAATGACAATATCTATTCCAAATTTAATGATAGGTTTATATACTTGATTTCTTTTAACCATCACTTCTTGTTTAATATTGTGCAATAATTCCTGAGGATAACCCCTATCACAGAACATGTTTATGAGTTTGTCAATTTCATCTTGAAATAACCTGTCATCACTAACTATTCTAGATATCTAACCATCTGCCATTTCACTAAATTCTTTTTTTGAAATTGGGGATGGCAGCTATCATAGTGTAGGAACGAATTCAAATAGGTCTTCTTTCGGAATATATTGGAATTTATTTTCTCCCCTTCTATGTAAAATAATGTATTAAGTTCATTGTACTCTGAAGATGCCCACTGTAGATATGGGTGAAAGCGCTTAGTACATGTGTTTTGTATTTTACGTCTTAGTGTGAATAAACAGGATCCTGCTTGACTCTGTGCTGCGTCCTTTCATGTTAACATGACTAAATGCAGTCTTGGATACTGACTAGCATTTCTATGGTATTACATTGGGATGAAACGGCTAGGCTTAATATGACCTCCGAGTCAATAGCCTAGTAATCTCCTATGATCCTATGATGCATCTGAAAATGGTGAAGAGCATGATTGTGTGTGTGACTAATTATCTGCTTTCTCCTAGAAATGACTTAAAGGACAATCCTATACACAGTGCTGACCTGGACCTATTTTTGGATGGTGCCTGTGGAAGAGAGCGAAACAAAAAATTGGTTGCAAGAATATCTGTCTGCACCAGTAATAATGTATTGCTTTAAGAAAAATTTGTCTCTCTTTTGTTACCTAAAAAAAAATTATTAATTAGTAGTAGTTAAACGCAGTGGCCATCAAAGGGGTATAGATACTGTTTTAAAGAGAAATAAGTTGGCAGATCAAGCTGCTAAGCAAGGTATAAAATGACTTTGTGCAAATTTTTCATGTAATGTTATTGCAAAATTATAACAATGCTAATGTGTTTGATTTTAGAAGAGTATCAGCTTTCCAAAATGAAGCATCACAGGGTGAAATTTAGAGGTGGCTTAAGGACTGATGTTGTAAATCTGTTGATGGCTTATGGTGACATCCGGACGGCCGACTGGTGGTGCCTGCCTTCTTGCTACCTTACCTGATAAGGGCATATTATTTACCAGCCCATGCAGGTAAGACAGCTTTATTTAATCAAATTACCCAAATAAGTTATTCTCCTCATGCCTCCTCTTTGATACATCAGATGTTAATAACTGTGTAATATGCTTAGAGCATAATGCTAACAAAAATGCAAACATTAGGGCTGCATGCTTACCACCACCATGGGGACCTTTTATTAATGTGCAGCTGGACTTTGTCCAGATGCCAAAAGTTCATAATTTACAATATGCACTGGTAGTGGTTTGTATGTTTTCTGCATGGGTGAAAGCTTACCAATGTCACAAAGTAGATTCTGTAATAGTTGTTAAAGAATTGCTGTTTGATTTCATACCTAGATTTGGTATACCTTGTGCTATCAATAGTGACCATGGAACATACTTTATACTTTCTCTGATAAAAAACTATGCAAAATGTTTAATACTAAGTTGTGTCTCACTGTTCCAACCATCCACAGTCATCTGGATTAGTAGAGAGGGTTAATAGGACCCTTAAAAAAAGATTTCGAAGATGTGTGCTGAAACAAACCTTAAATGGTCAGATGCACTTCCCTTAGCATTAATGAGTATGAGGAGATTGAGCCCCTATGAGATATTAATGGAGAGGCCCATGGCCCTTCCAGCTACTCTCCCTGTGGCAAATGAAGAATCAATGCTAACTAAGCTCTTCCTTAACCTCCTGACCAGCCCTGTCACCAACTGCGGCCCAGCAATTGGGTTTATGTTAAAACTTTCAAAAAAAAAAACAGTTTGAGTCCAAAGGGAAAAGGTTCTGCTTACCAACTTTACTGCATTTTTCACTTTGTAGAGCAAAAAAAAATTGTTGTGTAGGGGCCGTAAACAAATCATCTTTGTCAACGAAGGATGATAGAAGTGTGAGTGACGAATCATCTGCCCCAGTAAAGGATTAAGAAAAAAATAAATTCAGAGAGCAGTCCATAATAAATCCACTGACAACAGGTATTTTTGCTTTATTTTTGTTGCTATTTCCTCTTAAAATCTAGTCGAGAGAAAATAGTTTCCTGCTGGTTCTTTGACAATATGGTGTAGAGTTAAATGTGACAGCTGTCTGCTAAAATATCTGAGCTTTGGCTGGCTAAGATCTACCTGCAATCAACTGGACGTATAAGCAAATTGAAGTGCACTTTTATCTGCACTTTTTCATATAGTACTGCATTTTATTTTATTTTTTTCACTGAATATTAATTTAATTGAATATTGTGGGCTCTGTGTCTCTGCAGAGAGCTTGTTAGAAGTGTAGCCATTGGTAGCAGTGAGGGGTAGTTTCATTTCAATGATATTCTGTGTTTAACTCCTAGCCTAGGGGGTTTGTCTTGCCATATAAGTGTTATATCTTGCGTTATTTCTGCTAAAATATCTGAGCTTTGGCTGGCTAAGATCTTCCTGCAATCAACTGGACTTATAAGTGAATTTAAGTGCACTTTTATGTGCACTTTTTCATATAGTACTGCATTTTATTTATTTGTTTCACTGAATATTAATTGAATTGAATATTGTGGGCTCAGTGTCTCTACAGAGAGCTTATTAGAAGTGTAGCTATTGGTAGGAGTGGGGGTAGTTTAATTTCATTGATATTCTGTGTTTAACTCGTAGCCTAGGGGGTTTGTCTTGCCATATAAGTGCTACATCCTGTGTTATTTCTGCTAAAATATCTGAATTTTGGCTGGTTAAGATCTGCCCGCAATCAACTGGACATATAAGCAAATTTAAGTACACTTTTATCTGCACTTTTACATATAGTACTGCATTTTATTTTTTTTTTCACTGAATATTAATTGAATTGAATATTGTGGGCTCTGTGTCTCTACAGAGAGATTGTTAGAAGCATAGCCATTGGTAGCAGTGGGGGGGGTAGTTTCATTTCATTGATATTCGGTGTTTAACTCCTAGTCTAGGGGGTTTGTCTTGCCATATAAGTGTTACATCTTGTGTTATTTCTGCTAAAATATCTGAGCTTTGGCTAGCTAAGATCTGCCTGCAATCAACTGAACGTATAAGTGAATTTAAGTACACTTTTATCTGCAATTTTTCATATCATACTGCATTTTATTTTTTTTTCACTGAATGTTAATTGAATTGAATATTGTGGGCTCAGTGTCTCTACAGTTAGTTCCCCACCCCTACCTCCCTGTTCTTGTTTTGGTGTTAATCTTGGTGGCTTTGAAATTGCCCACCCCTGTTGTAAATTTGTATTTGGATACTCCTTCTGAGCCCATTTCATTTGCTCACTCAACTAAATGCAGTGAGATCATATTCTGATTTCAGGCAGTCCTACTAGTCCCATCTCTTCAGCTGTATCCACTGTGTACAAAGGGAGCATTTGAGAAGGACAACCCCTGTAGCTTCTTAATCCTGCTCTGTTGACTTTATTCAGCTGTTCATACTGCAACTGTCTTAGTTTGTTGTTCTGCATGCTATCTGTTCAGTTGCCCTTACTCTGCACTTATTACTGCTTGTTAGTAGCCTTCTAATTTACTGCCTTCTGCACTTGTTTTAGTCATTTGTTAATTTGATTGCATTTATTTAAACTGTATTTGTATAATAATATTGCTACACACTCAAATGTGCTAGCCTGCACTGCATTTGAATTGTATTTACTGCTGTTTTTAGCTGCTTTTCTGTAAAAAAAAATATTGTAAGCTTCTTTCCTGCCTTTCCTGTAACTAGTCTAGTCCAGATACAGACTTGCTGTATCCAGGACTCTTGGTAAGCTTCTGAGCCCCCCCCCCAAGCCTTTCTGTGTTGGAGGGAAGCCTTCTAGCTTATCAGTGGCAGTGGTGAGTACTAGATAGCCTATCTACCACAAGAGGAGTGGGTTTTGGCCCAGAAAGTGTAGTTTATTGGCTTTTTAGGCAGTTTTTCCATCTCTTTCAACTTTCTGGTTTAAAAGACTGTGTTTGCATTTGTTTTCCACCTTTCCTGTAACTAATCTAGTCCAGGTACAGATTTGCTGTATCCAGGACTGTATGTAAGCTTCTGAGCCCCCCCCCATGCCTTTCTGTGTTGGTGGGAAGCCTTCTAGCTTATCATTGGGAGTGGTAAGCACTAGGTAGCCTATCTGCCACAAGAGGAGTGGTTTCTGACCCAGAAATTGTAGTTTATTGGCCGTTTGGGCAGTTTTTCCATTTCTTTCAACATTCTGGTTTAAAAGCCTGTGTTTACACTTGTTCCGTACCTTTCTTGTAATTAGTCTAGTCCAGGTACAGATTTGCTGTATCCAGGACTGTTTGTAAGCTTCTGAGCCCCCCAAGCCCTTCTGTGTTGGAGGGAAGCTTTCTAGCTTATCAGTGGGAGTGGTAAGAACTAGGTAGCCTATCTACCACAAGAATAGTGGGTTTTGGCCCAGAAATTGTAGTTTATTTACCATTTGGTCAGTTTTTTCCATCTCCTTCAACTTTCTGGTTTAAAAGCCCACATCTGCGCTTGTTTCTTACCTTTTCTGTAACTAATCTAGTCCAGATACAGATTTGCTGTATCCAGGACTGTTTGTAAGCTTCTGAGCAGTGCCAAAGTCTGCTCTTCAATGTTTTCCTTAGTTCTGCTAGTTCTCTCCTCTCCTGCACTTTTACTAGCTTGTTAGTTTAGCACTTTACCAGACTTCTTGTAGCAATTATTGTAGTGCACAAAAGTGCTACCAGCAGTAAACGTTCTACAAGGAAACAGCTCCAGTACTTATTAATGCCCACCCCTCCAGGCATATCTACAGGTCAGTTCCCTGTGCTTCCTCCTATTAACCTGGTGAACTTGAACATCCTGAGGCAATGTAGCAACTGCCTCATGTATACTGACATCCCTCTCCTCTTACCCCCAACACTCAGACATGTGAGAGATGCACTTATATATCTAAACTGGAAGCCTCACACTCTGCAACCAAAACCAGAATAGCTGGTCAAGAGGAAAAGGTTAACACTTGCACCACACCACATGGAACACATTTACATAAAAACACAAACCACGCACCCACCTTCTCGGAGGGTCTCAATAAAAATCTACCCAAACAGCAGAAACCTCCAAGGCATAAACACACTCGACCACCACAACACAACACTAATCATGAGACACATAATTTTCCTAAACAGTGTCCCACTCAACCAAAGACCCTGAGGCAAAACAGCATGCCCAACACACTAGTCATAGGTGACTCGATAGTGAAGCACACTGATGTCTCACTCACTAGGTTGAATAAGGAGAAAGTAACAGCTGCCTGTCAGGTGCCAGGATCTGCCACATAATGCATGCACTCAGGTCCCTCAACAACAGGTACAAATATGACTCTGTCATTGTACATGTGGGTGTGAATGACCTGAGACATACCTCCCTGCACTACATGAAAAGAAATATGGAGGAGCTCTCGGATTATGTATCCCAGGTGAGTATGACCCTAGCCCTCAGCAGCATCCTACCATCACCCAGAATTATACCATAGTACAAGAAAAAAAATGATCAATTTCAACAATTGACTAAGTTTGTGGTGTCATTCTAAGGGGATCCAGTATCTGTCTGCCTGGGATGACATGATTGACAGACCTTGATGCTTTGCCAGAGATGGCTTGCATCTGTCACCCCTGGGCTTCCAAATACTGGTCAAGGCTCTTGCCACCCCTATAGTGCCTTTTTTAGGTGGTGTTCCAAAGACCAAATTACCACCATAATAGCTACTAACAAATGCAATTTGAGGGTCATGCTGTTCAATGCTAGAAGTCTAAATCTCAAAATGCACTTGCTCAAAGTACTCCTTAAAATGGAGAACATCGACATTTGTGCTGTAACAGAGACCTGGTTCAAGTCAGCAGAAAGCACCCCTGCACTACCAGGCTACAACTCATTCCACACCTTTCGGCCAGAGAACTTGGACCGAAGCTCCAAATGTGGTGGTGTTTCCATATTCATAAAGGATGTGCACACCTCCAGACTGGTAGCCCAACATAATGCATCTGAAATACTTCAGGTGCAGCTAACATTGGGTAAGACAGCAATTCAGATTGTAGCCTGCTATAGGTCCACAACTATGTCCCAAGATTTACACTCCACATTCCTAAGCACCCAGGAGAATATTAGGGTCCAACCTAACACATACTGGGTGACTTCAACTACTTCTCCATTAACTGGGAAAACTACCCATGTACCAATGCACTTGCCCAATGCTTTCTGGAATTCATTAATTCTAATGCCCTGGACCAGCTCATTCCTACACCCACTAGAGGTAGCAACATCATTGACTTGGTCATTGCTAACACGAGCGACCGCTGCTCTACACTAGTCAACTCCTCCATGGTTAGATCCGATCAAAAGCTAATCACATTGGAAATCCACATTCCTGCCACTCCCCCAACAAGGGTAACCACCATGAAAAACTTCTCCAAAACTAACTTTGGGCTCCTAAAAACAGAGGTGGCTAACTTCACGGCACCCATGCAAATGGAGAATAGTTGCATGACTGCCAAATCATACACCAATGCACTGTACGAACACATGCACAAATGCATGGATCTCACCATACCCAATAGAACTAAGACGCTCTCCTCAAAAAAAAGGAAGCCAATCTGATGGTCCCCTGCCATAAACAAACTCTACAACAGAAGGATGAAATTGATGCGGAATAAGGTGAAGTCCCAAGACTGGAAAAAACCTTATCAGCCTCAGCAAAAGGTTGAGATCCCTCATCAAATCCTCTAAAGCTAGCTATGAAAACAGAATTGCAGCAGATAGTAAAGACAACCACAAGGCCTTCTATAGTTATGTAAAGAATCTCCATGGCAATACCCAGATTTGCTCTGAGCTACTGCACAATGATACCTCCTAAACCGAGCCAACAGATATTGCAAATATACTGGTGGACAGATTCAGTGCTAACTTTACCCCCCCAAAGGACCAATCACAATATCAGTAGATTGCCAGGCACCCAGTATTACTGCTGCACAGGTTAAAACAGCACTGTCTAAGGACAAGCATACAGCTTTTATGGGATCTGACAGTACCCCTGGCTGTGTTCTACATGAACTACAGAGTGAACTAGCACCTCACCTGTGTGCCCTGTTCAATCACAGCCTCACCTCAGGCTTTGTCTCTACCGAATGGTGCACTGCTACAATCATCCCTCTCTACAAAGGAAGAGTGAGTACAGACCCCAGGAACTATTGCCCCATTAGCCTGACAAGTCTGATATGCAAAGCTATGGAATGCATCATCATGAACCTAATAAACAAGGATATAGGGAATCTCCAAACTCTGGATCCTACACAGTTTGGTTTTGTGAAGGGTAAATCATGCCTGCTCAACTTGGTTGACTTCTTTGAGTTAGTCACCAGAGGTGTGGTTGAAGGTAAGGTGGTTCATACAGCCTACCTTGATCTGTCCAAGACCTTTGATACCATTCCCCACTTAGGAATCATAGAAAAACTTACTAAGCTAGGCATCAACCCCTATATCACTAGCTGGGTTGCAAACTGGGTCACAGATAAAACCCACAGTGTGAAAGTAGCTGACTCCAAGTCAGACTGCTGACCAGGCACAAGTAGAGTCCCACAGGGTTCATTCCTGGGTCCTCTCCTGTTTGGTATTGACTTTTCTGAAGTCCAGGCCAACACAAAGGGACTCTGGCTGACAAAGTTCACAGATGATTGCAAGTTGGGAGCTATTATTAACTCCCCAAGTGATGTTGACATCCTACAGAAAGGCCTCAATGAGACCAACAACTGGTGTCAGAACCATGGCCTTAAGCTCAATGCCAAAAAAATGTGTCTTCATCACCTGTGGGAAAAACGAAGTTCCCTTGAATTACCACATTGATGGTAATCCACTGAACACAGAAGATGTTATAAGAGATCTGGAAACACAGGTTGACAGCAACCTCTCTTTTAACCACCACTTTGCCACTGTGGTCAGAAAGTCCTTCCATATGGCACATCTCATTACTAAAGGTTTTGCATCCAGAAAGAAATAGGTCGTTGTCTCCCTATACTCTTCCCTCATTAGG
>NC_056731.1:775045172-775117672 GCF_019279795.1 Protopterus annectens
TTATTTTTTCTGCTTCAGCACACAAACTAATATTGATAAGATGTTTGTGTCTAACATTCTTTACTCTAAAATAAGTGATGTTGCAATACAGTCATGTTCACTCTCTGACCATAATGCCTTTTTGTTCAGCTTGACTGTGAAAAAAGATGATATGATAATTTTTCGAAGAATCCCAGCCTATGTTACTAAGTTAAAAGGTTTTAAGGAGGGATTATTAAAAGAAATAAATGCATTTATGGAAAACAACAATAATGGTGAAGTAACATATATCATACTCTGGGATGCATTAAAAGTTCACATCTTTAGTGGAGTTAAAGCTTGGTATTTTCAAAGGAGAAAGGAATGGGACAAGGAATTTTCTGATATACAAGCCAAAATAGATAAGCTGAAGCTAAATTTAAAATCAAATGATAAAGCAGTACTTACTGAAATTTCTAAGCTAAACCACAAATATTTAGAAATATTGAATCATAAGGTTGCTATAAGCTTAGAAAATATTAAACTACAGTCCTATTCAGTAAACCCCAGACATTTATATAAACTAGCTATCAGATCCAAATAAATTAGTAAACAAAATCACATTAATGAAATTAAATACAAGAATAATAACACAGAAAAAAGAACAACTGACTTAGGAGGTATATTAGAAGCCTTTAGAATATCCACAGTGGTACAGCGGTAGCGTTGTTAACTCAGAGCCAGAGGTTCGATTCTTGGCTGGAGTGCCTTCTGTGTGGAGTCTGCATGTCCTCCCTACTGTCGAGTGGCCTCCAAAAGACATGCGTGAATGGGTGTGCCTTCGCTGAAGGTTGGGCATTGGGCTGGCAACTCAGCACCATAAAAATTGACTGCCAATCATTAGTGGACCGGAGTTCCGCTGTAGTGACCCCTAACTGGGAAAAGCCAAAAAGTCAAAGACAAACATTAGAAGCCTTTAGAAATCATTATCAGACAATCAATGACATGCAATCACCACTATTCAGATGATGTAATAGATAAATTTCTACAAGTAAGTATCAAGACTAAACTATCAAAACAGCAAAATAGTATCTTAAATAAACAAACAGCCTTAGCAGAAGTGAAAGAACAAGTTAGAAATCTGAAGGATAATAAAACCCCAGGGTTAGATAGGATAATCCCAGAAATATATAAAATTCTTCCAGAGCACACAATAAAGTTATTATTAAACGCATTCTCCATGGTTAAACAAGACTTAATTTTCCCTCCCTCATGGAAGTACTCAATAACTTCCCCCATTCTGAAACAAGGTAAGGACTCCCAACTATGTGCATCCTATAGACCCATATCATTGTTAAATATCAATTATAAAATGTTCATGTCTATCCTGGCCAAAAGACTAAAGACTATATTACCCAATCTAATGCACTTTGATAAAACTGGCTTTATCTTACATAGAAAAGTGCACAACAATATTATTAAGCTACTATCTCTAAAAGACATTGCAAACAAAACCAAGAAACAATTAACTATTATTAGTCTGGATATTGATAAGGCATTCGATTCCCTTAGTTGGTCATACTTACAAAAAATCTTTAAAGAATTTAACTTTACTTCAGATTTTACTAAACTGATATTAAATATTGATAGTGATTCTAAAGTATTCATTAAGATTGGGTCTATATTATAGTATTGATGTTTTTAAACTTCAAATGCTATAATATCAACCTGTTTTTGTCAAAAACTCAAAATAGCGAAGCCACGGAACATCAAAATCATACCTAGGGTAAGATTTCAGTTGTCCATTCCATGGCTTTGTTATTTACTATACTGTGGTGGGAAGGTTACAGACCGAGGTAAGGTAAGTGTGCAAACGGAGGTTACGGACTGGGTTAAGGTAAGTGAGGGAACGGATCGGGGTAAGGTGAGTGTCCGATAGTTAGGGACATTAGGGTTAGGGAGTGGGTAAGGTGAGTGTGCGATAGTTAGAGCCTTTAGGGTCAGGGAGCAGGTAAGGTGAGTGTGTGGTAGTTAGGGGCTTTAGGGTTAGGGAGTGGGTAAGGTGAGTGTGCAGTAGTTAGGGACTTTAGGGTTAGGGAGCAGGTAAGGTGAGTATGCGGTAGTTAGGGACTTTAGGGTTAGGGAGCAGGTAAGGTGAGTGTGTGGTAGTTAGGGACTTTAGGGTTAGGGTTGGGTTAAGGTGAGTGGATAGGTAGTAGTGTAGGGTTAGAATTATGGTTTTGTTAAGTTTATGTGTGTGGTTTATTTATTTTGTTGTGCTTGTGTTGTGTGTTGGTGTTTCGGAACAGCAATTTTTTTCCCTGGGAAAAAAATTCTCTGTTCTTTATATTCAATATTTTGTGGTTTAGATATCTTAGGTATGATGAAATAGCATTTGCTATTTAAATCATACAATAGGGTAATATAAACACGTTAAGATTAGTTCATGTCTATCATCCCCAGTAAAAATTCATAAGGGAACTAGACAAGGTTGCCCTCTATCCCCATTGTTTTTCGCTTTATCAGTGGAACCTTTTGCTTCATTTATTAGGAATAACCCAAATTTCAAAGGATTTCAAGTTAATGAGGGATACTGTCCAAAAGTTCAGCTTTTTGCTGATGATATTCTACTAACATCCAGTAACATAGAAGGCTCTTTACAACATATCATGAATGCCCTAACTCTACTTGGAAAAATCTCAGGGCTCAATTTTAATCAAAATAAAACCGAAAAACTTTTAATCAATAAGAAAATAAATAGCAATTTGCAAAAGTACAATACATTTAACTGGGAAAATGATAAGATAGATTATCTAGGAATAAGTATTAAGAATAAGTGGAATGAGACTACTAAATTTAACTTCACTAAACTGGTAGCTATAATCAGTGACTTGACTAAAAAGTGGAACAACATGTTTTTCACCATGGAAGACAGACTTACATTAATAAAAATGATTATTTTGTCCAAGATTTTATTTTGCATACAGCTATTGATTTTACCTCCTCCTAAGAAATTCTTTAAACAAATAGATTCCCTATTACTAACTTTTCTATGGTTCCCAAAGAAACAAGAATAGCCTATAAATGCCATGTTTGAGCCTGGGACAGTAATGGGATTGACTTTCCCAACATAGAATTATATTCCAAATCTGTTATTATTAACATAATACTACACTGGATTTCATCCATATATACCTCTAGCTGGAAACAACTACATGAAATACATATAACTTCCTCTGAGAACTCAGAAACCCAGTTTAAGGAAACCTTTGGAATTATTGAAATATTTTGGATATTCCGTGAATATTGCTTATGTAATAAGAAATTTAGCCACTTCTCACATGGTATAAACCAAATATTTTATATTTTCAAAAATATAATCAACAACAATTATAGTTTAAAGAACACCTTTTTCATTACATTTCCCATAGCTTATACACCAGATTGCCTAGATACCTTCAATATCAATAAGATGCAGAATCTTAAAGAGAATAATCTAAAGTTTTGGCACCAATTTATATACAATAAGAACATCCAACCAATGAACTTTCTCTTAGCCAGATATAATGTCTGTCAAGATAATTGGCTCTGTATTCAATCTTTAAGATAGTTTGTTGAAAATAAAGTGAGAATGTCAATAAATCTGGAAACTGATATTATACCAAGATTGATACAACTATTCATATGGTGTAGTTCCATGAACATTGAACATAAATTAAGCGTATCACCTGTATATAAAATCCTATGAGAAGACTTGATTACTTTTGACCAAGCTTTTTGGAATTACTCCATAAAGATTAATGGTGAACCTTTACCTAATGATAATAAGAAACAGTTATTAAATTCAATAAAAAACACTTCATCATCTTTATACTGGAGACTATATACCTGGAGATTTATTCATAGAAGCTTTTACACTCCACACAGAATTGACCTTATAACCAAGAGTAATGAAAGCAAATGCTGGAGGTGTGGTGATATTCTTGAAGTCAACTGGGTTCATATGTTCATCGAATGTAGAACTCTCACACAATACTGGAGTGATTTTAGATATTTCGCAAAAGCCCTGTGGTCTGATAACTGTCAAATTACTAGCTCATTGATATTATTCAATGTCCCTACTCAAAGTGTAATTCCTAGACATCAGTTACCTGTTATTTGATTAATTCTAGCTATTGCTCAAAAAATAATTACATTGAACTGGAAAAATAAGCAAGATCTTATGTTTACTGAGTTTATTTCAATAGCAAAATCTATATGTAAAAAAGAAATGCAAACTATCAGAGATCATCAAATGTAACACACAAAAGACTAGCTTGCCAAAAATTGGAGAGATTGTTAGATAAATATTGATTACCTTTCTTGGATAAAACAAATGTTTATCATGGATGCTTGTATATAGTGTAAATAGTTATTATGTTTTATATTGTTTATTTTTAATACTTTATGTCCATGTTTATTAACAAAACTTAATAAAAATGCTTTTGGAAAAAAAAAAAGAAAAGTTGGGCACTTTCATGAAATAGTGGAAACTTTATGGATGGTTGGGCAGTGCATTTGGTAACCTGGGAACTAGTATACTACAAGGTATCATTACAATAATTGGTGTTATTCTTTTAGTTGTTTTAATATTTTCTGTTCTCAAGGCTACAATTACAAAATGCTTAACCTCACCTGCATGTAAAATTCCACTTATAAAAGTATTTGATAATGAACTTAAGATAAATGAAAAATCAATTACTGTAGATGATGAATACTATGATGCTGAAGCGTATTTTATCAAGTTAAGAAGAACTAAAATAAAATTGTATGTGTTGTGTGACACTGATAATGTCAAATGGGAGAGGTCTGTTACAGAAAAATATATTGTCTCATGATTATTCCTCACAAAATGCATATTAACTTGCGTTTTCTTCACAAATTAGTCAAATAAAATTTTATAATATGTTTGTGTTAAAAATAATGTAGTACAGATGCATGATTATGCAAAATATAGTTTCACATAAGTTGTAACTTTGTATTTCAAGTGCCGTACAGCTGCATTCTCTTTATTAGAAAATGATACTGTACTGACAGATAACTGAAGGTAAAGTAAGTGCTGAAGGGTGCTGAAGGACTTAAAGGATGTTTCTATGTTTAAGAGTCTGGTTTCAGAATGTTAATGGAAGAAAGAAAGAAAAGCAATGTATCAGAAATCTTTGTAAGCTCTGGCCTTCTCAGGCAGGGAGATGAGTCATTGCAAGGATGTCTGTAAAGATAATCCCCAGTATTCAGCAATGCTCCATGTAAGAATAGAGTTATTCTTACACAAAGCGTCCTGTGTCCATATAGAACAGCAGCGCACCTTGCATATGCATGAAGGTACACTGCTGTATTCCTACATGGACATGGGGCATGTCTGAGAGCAATGTTCTTACAATATACATGCCCCATGCACTCCAGAGTTGCCATTTGACAAAATAAAAGCAGCAAAAGTGTCCGCAGACACTTGTTAGGGTCCATGGAGCATACCTCTCAACTATTTTTGAAATGTGTACAGATATTTGACTCATATATTTTGGTGTGTTCCTCCTAAAATGTGACTCCATGGGGCCAAAACGTTAAGCTAATGCAAAACCTATTTATTCTATCAACTTTCTAAGTTTTAAGGGCAATACACAGATAATGGTGCAGAAAGCAATGTGCAAACCCCTACAGTAAATAAAAATAAAACACATATGTATTTTTTTTTCTGTCCACAATAAAGTTTAAGCATAGCTGAGCGGGAGTGTGTGTCATGCAGCTATGCTCAGCCTAGCTTGCACATCACAAGGATATAAATAGAAATATGCAGCCAAAATCAGCAATGGGGATAGTGCAGTTGTTACAGCATACATTTTGTATGTAGGCATCCACAGTTCAACCCCCAAATGAAGACATTTCCATTTTATATGTGAAAGCAGTTTTTTTTTTTAATTTTGTTTATAATTAGATAGTAATAACATATATTTGTCAACCAGAGTAGTGTAATAGGTCCAAATGTGAGGTGCCAGTGTAATAAAGTTGTGAAACCCCCATATAAACACAAGTGTCTCATACAGTGTAGTCACACAAAATGTAATGTCATGAAAGCACATAGGGAGATGTTATGGAAGGTAAACATACATACATATCATAACATGTCATTAATGAGGAATGAACCCCACAATCCTGGCAGTCCATAAAATGAAAATTGAACAAAGTTGTGCTTAGCTAAGCTTAGACAGTGCAAGCATTGCTTAAATGTGAATACTAAGCAAGAATTAGTGTAGCTAAGTGGATTTGTGCACTGGTAAGCAATGCTTAGCATCTACCCCTTTAAGCAATGCTTACCTTAGCGTAGCGGATTTGCTCGTAGCTTAGCTTTGCTCAGCATATGCAAAATCATCCAATCATGGCAAAGTGTGGGAATTCAGCCCTATTTAAACCCTGCAGGTGGGAATACAGCCAGAACCAGTTGGAGTTGATCACTTCAGGCACTATGGCTGATGCAGGTGAGGGTACATGCTTTCGGGCACAACACTGGGGCATTCAGGAGTCCAGGGTCATGGTTGGACTCCTTGTAAAAGACCATGAAGGGAGACTGCTGCAGGACCAGTACCAGGGCTCACAATACAAAGCGGAGGCCTGGGACCGTCTCGCACATGATCTCACCAGCGCTACTGGCATCTCTCGGACTGGTGAGCAGGTCCTGCATCACTATGCTGACCTCAAGCATAGGAAGAGGGATCGCTTGGACCAGTGGACCCAAGATGCTCACACACGGACTGTCCCAGAAGTGTGTAAGTATCACTATAAATTAATTTCTGCAATAAAGTTCAGCCTGAGTATTTTATGGATAGGTATGCATAATTGCTTTTTTATCTCCTGAACAGCTGCAGATGAGAGAGCTGCCAATATAGATGCACATGCCAGCAGATTGCTAAGCCTGCACTGGGAGGCTGGTGAGTAAAAATCTAGTGTGCAGTATTCAGGGTAAATAAATTGAAATAGTACTACAATAAAGGACTGTTATCAGTTCAATAAAATGCAGTGCAATGTTCATGAAAAATAAAAACCTCAGACTGCTGTGTTTATTTATTATATTGCGGTAGGAATGTAAATGTGAACAGGCTTTGCACAGCAACCATTGGCTCTGATAGCAAGAATGAAGTGAGGGCTATTTTACCAAGATTGTGGAGTGTTAAAACAAATGATCAGTGTAATGAAATGTGACATGCAGCAAGAAATGAAACCTGAATAGAAGCTGTAAAATATAAAATGCTCTCTCCTGCAGCACTGCTTTGTGTTAAAATGAATGCTTCCCAGAATGTAATATGGCAAAGTAGGAATACTAGTGTTGACAGCTTTGCAAATTCCCTTAGTGGTACATTGTTAGTGAAATGTAAGATTTTGTAGGACAGAACATATCTGTGGCCACTAAAATGGACAGATCTTCACTTCCTTCACAGAATAAATGATTATTGTGTTGCACTGGAGTTGAAATGCTAGTTGGTAGGATACTTATGTGTGTCTGAGTTTAAATAAGTGTTGTATGCAACCATTCATGCAAAGTCAACACATAATTTTGTTTTGAAAATCATAGTGCAGTTGTCATTATCTAGGTTTGTTTCAGGACACAACTGGCCAAAGTGGGACTGCCCATTTCCAAAAGGGAAAGGTGGTAACTGTAATGAATACACAGTACAAAAACTATCTGCCATGCTTGAATGTTGCAACCACAAGGTCAGATTATACAAAACAGTGAGTACTATTTAGAAATAAGTCAGGCAGGAATTATCAGTTTGTTAGCAGTTCATAGTGTTGCAACATAAGGTTGTAGTAACTTTTGTCTCAAACAGGCACAGATCGAATTTTGGCAGTGGTAATAAGCTATATGTATATTTTCACAGAAAAACCATTTGAATTTGTTTAGAAACAGTCAGGTAGTATTAACATAAATTTCTTCCACAGGTCTCCCAGGTAAGCACATCTATCTATTAGCTGTAATAAGGCTTTGCTAACGCACTCTGTGTAGAACACTTTCAGTGTCCAACAACAAGGCTGCAAATGACAGCAAGAGAAGTAAAACACAAAGGTCTTTATTTAAATACATGTCCCTCAAGTGTCACGCTGTCACAGCTATTGGTCAATGCTGTCAATAACCAGGTAGAGAGATAGAAACCCCAGCAAAGTATGTCTGAAGCACACCCACCAATCATGAGTGCATGGCTTTCCAGTCAGTGTCACATATGTCAGTGTTAAGAAGTGAATATGTGTAGAAACAGTCAGGTAGTGCTAACAGATATTACTTCCACAAGGCAGCAAGGTAAGTAAATGTTCATAATAGCTGTAAGAAGAATTACCCAATATATGTTGTATAATAATGCCACTGTCCAACATCAGTCCATAGGTAGCTCTTTAGTGAGGTTAGTCCTGGACAGTAATGAGTAATGATCTGTATAGTTCTGGAAAGTAGAAGCCTACACAAATGTTTAATTTGCATGTATGTCTCTCTTCCACACCTTATCTGTAACAATACTTCATCTACTTGTAAGGGTATGTTAATTTATAAATCTACTGTTGGGACGTGTTCTATTCTTATACACATATTTAACTATTTTAATAATAATGTTCACTGTTCAAATGCTATCATTGCTGGCCTGTTGCTATCAATGTAACGTGCATGCTGTTATACTGGCTAATATGGTTACATATATGCATGTGTTCTGTTTGCTTTGCAACTGTTTCAATTCTGTTTTATGGTGTAATTTGGAACACCTATGGATGCTGTTATAACTAACCCTGAAATGTGTTACTCATGACTAACCAACATATTTTTTAAAACAAAACACCATAGCACATCTGGGAAGGCGGATCCCATTGGATCCACCTGTTCCACCTCATCTGGCCATGGCACTGGAGCCCAGCGCATCTGGGACCCCACTTGGACCTCTCTTGTCCATTGGTCCTACACCACCTTCGGGTGGAACCATCTCAGGGGATGGGACTCACCCCCCCGGGAGTGGGTGCGGACAGGAGATTGTCACCCATAACCAGGTCCGGGGTTTGGTGTGCAGTGTGATCAATTCAGATTTTGGTGATCAGCTGTGCCAGATTGAAGGCTGCCTGGTGCATCTTGAAGATCAGTCTGTCCTCTACGCAGCCCCCAGCATAGCCACCGTTAGTGCCATGAAGGTGCAGTGGTGACCGCCCATGGATGGGGACCTCAGTCCCACTGCAACCATTTGAGGACTTGTGTGCATCAGATTCCCAACCACCCTCCCTGTCCAAGGTGTTTACCCCCCACTTGCGTCATATACAACCTCTGTCATGGTCTTGTCTATCTTGTCTGTCTTCCTATCCAACTTACCTCCCCAAATGGACCTACTCTCCTTCCCCAACATCTCACTCTCACCTTTAAAAAAAGGTCAATCTGTTCCCAAAAAAATTATGCCCCATACATAGCTGTCCATTTCACACCCATGTCCACTGGACACATGTAATCTGGTCCAATTGGCATGAAAACTCATTACTGTTGTCCTCACCCCTCGCTCAGGGGTTTGAGTTTCCAAATTTACCTCCAAATTGAATACACATGCAAAGTTGGCCATTGCTGCATGAGAAATGGACAGCTACGGACCTTTCCTACACCTGTCCTGCACATCCCTACCTACCTGTCATACTGTACGTCCCTCTGTGTGCCCCTTTTCACCACTTTCTTATAACCCCTTTTTGCTTTTCTTTCAAAGAAATTAGTGTGGTGGTAAGCGAAGTAAGCGGGAGTAAGTGTGTTTGCATGTTGCTAAGCAAAGCCAACACAGATTAGGCATCTGTACATTTAACTGTGTGTTGGCATCGATTAGCATTGAGCAAACCTGTTTATAACTTCTTAAAAGTGCCTTATTCACTCTCTATCCAACAGCCCTTGTTCTGCCCAGCAAAAAAAATAATCAGCCCTGCCAAGTCTTGAACCCAGGACTCTGTACATTACAGTCAGAGAACACATCACTACACCACCTGAGCTGGATGAAATAGTTTTACTTTTTCAAACTTAACATGCAATAGAAGCATACAACAAAAGTGAGAAAGGTCTGTGGAAGCATTTGTGTTGTATATATATATATATATATATATATATATATATATGTATATATATATATATATATATATATATATATATATATATATATATGTATATATATATATATATATATATATATATATATATATATATGTATATATAGCTCTCTCTCTCTCTCTCTATATATATATATATATGTATATATATATATATATATATATATATATATATATGTGTGTGTGTATGTAGTTATATAACATGCAGTGCAGCCATACCTCAGAACCATACCTATCAACCTCTTAGAGCAGCACTAATGAACAAAAGCTGTACAAAGGGTGGGAAATGGGCCACATGTGTCTTCTTTGTCTTCTTTCAGCTTTTCCTGGTAAGGGGTCACCACAGCAGAACTCTGGTCTGCTAATGATTGGTAGTGGATTTTTACAGTGCCAAGTTGCCAGCCCGATGCCCAACCTTCAAAGAAGGCACACCACTCATGCACCCACCTACCTGCATGTCTTTAAACATCACTCAACCATGGGGAGGGCATGCAGACTCCACACAGAAGGTGCTCCAGCTGAGAATTGAATGGGAGAATCTCTTGTTGTGAGGCGACAATGCTAACTGCTGTACCACCCCGGCCACATAGAGGGACATAATCAGAATATTGCTGTCATAACTGAACAGTTGTACAGCAACAGGGTGTGTATCAGCAGAAGCGTCTGAATGATATGAGGATGGGAACTGACATGTATGTCATTATTCACTGACATAAATTCTTGGATCATAACAGTATTTCCCACACAAATACAAATAAACTGTGGAACGGAAACAAAGTATGGGCCAAGCACCTGGACAGTCTGCAAACAACCTGGCAGTGGAGAGATATGCTCACAACCCTTTAGTGCAATGACTCTGGAACAAGCCAGACAAAGTAGGGGGTCAAAGGCATGACAATAGAGACATATCCAAATTACATAAGTAGATAAGCTGAGAAGGTTGTTGTACTAACAGTATTACTGCTAACATATATTGACAGAAATATCACCTTAGTGCATTTTAGGCAATGTCCTAAAGACAAAATTACTGCCATAACAGATACAAGCAAATGTAATCTGAAGGCTATGCTACGCAATACTACAGGTCTAAATTCCAAAAAGCACTAGCTGGAACCACTCCTTAAAATGGAGAACATATACATGAAGACAAAATATACTATAATAACTTTCAGAATAATATCAAACACAACCCTAAAACATTTTTGACATCCATTAAAGAAATCTTACCTCCCGGCCAAAAATTCAACCCAAGCCCCTTTCCCAATAACTCACCACTCAAAACTGTAATTCAGTTCAACTCTTATTGTATAGCTTGTATAGATAATATAGCATCTCTAACCAAGTATTTCTCAACAACTAATCAGTAGAATATGCATCACAGCCTGTTTGCTGACTCACAGGGGGTTTTCTCCAAAGAGTATGAGGAAGTTGGATGCCAAGATAAGGCAGTCTTTTCCCATGGAAGGGCCCATTGAGGATTGTGTTCTGTCTGTGTCAGCAACTTAGGCATTTGCTAAGAAGAATCTGAATAAATGGATTATGATAAACTCATCAACATTGTTTCATCTATATGTTTGGCTATTTTTGACATGAACACTGGCTGAACAAGACTGCTTAAATGATTTACCTTTAGATGTGCATATTGCACACAGGCAAACAGCAATTGTGCAAAAGGCAGTCTGCAAGATTTGCAAACGCCGAACTGAAAAAGGTTTGAATGTGCAATGAGTGAATGCACAGTGAGATTCGCTCATTGCACATTCGACATTCTGGGGTGGACTGCACTATAGTGGGGATCAGGAAATGGTTCCTTTCCCCAGTGTAGTGCGATCTCGGAGTTAGAATAATAAAGTAGGGAGGGTGTGGGGGGCGCATTCGACATTAATTTTCGACATTAATGTTCGAAAAACAGCGAATCTGCTTTTCAATTTGCTGTTTTTCGAACATTAAAAATTTCTGATGTTTACACTTTCGTGGTTTTGAGTCGCTCATATGAGCACTCGAACCACTGTGATTCTATTTTTTAAAGGTAAACCACTTAAAACATGTCTTCATTTACGAGAACCAGTTATTATTCACATAGCTTGATTCCCTTTAGAGGAGCACCCCTCTGTTACCAGGCTATACCTCATACCACACTTTTTGGTCCCAAAACATGGACTGAAGTCCTAAAGGTGGTGGTGTCCTGATATTCATAAAGGATATGCATACCTCTAGACTAGTAGCCCAAAATAATGCATCAGAGATACAACTAACACTGGGTAAGACAGCAATCCAGGTTGTAGCCTACTATACAGCCCCCACCATGTCCCAAGACTAAAATTCCACATTCCAAAATGCCCTGGAAAATATTAAGTTACAACCCAATACCCTTATACTGGAGGACTTTAACTACCCCTCCATTAACTTGGAAAATTACTCATGTACCAACACACTAGATTGTTTTCTGGAATTCATAAATTCCAGTTCCTTGGACCAATTCATTCTTACCCCCAACATGGGTAACAACATGCACGACCTGATCATTATTAACATGGGTGACTGTTGCCCTACACCAGTACTCAACTCCTCACTGGACAGACCTGACCACAAGCTAATCAGCATGGATATCCACATCCCACCTTCACCCCCTGTAAAGGAAACCACTGCGAAAAACATCTCCAAAGCTAACTTTGGCCTGCTAAAAACAGAGGTGGCTAACTTCATGATGCCCATGCAAATGGAAAAATAGGTGCATGACTGCTGAATCATACACCAATGCACTGTACGAACACATGCACAAGTGTATAGAATGGGCTGTACCAAAAAGAAACAAGATGCTCTCCTCCAAAAAAAGAAAGCTAATCTGGTGGAACCCTAACATACACAAACTCTACAACAGAAGGAAGAAACTATTGCAGAGAAAGGTAAAGTCCCAACACTGGGAAAACTTCCTTGTTAGCCCTCATCAAAACCTCTAAAGCTAGCTACAAGAAAAACATTGTAGCTGATACTAAAGACAACCACAAGGCATTTTATAGTTATGTCAAGAACCTACATGGCAGTGCTTAGATCTGCTCTGAGCTACAGCACAATGGCAACACATATATCAAGCCAACTGATATTGCAAATATACTGGCTGATAGGTTCAGTGTGAACATTACCCACTGTCACCATGTAAAGGGCCTATCAAAATACCAGAGGAATGCCAAGTTCCTAATGTCAGTGCTGCACAGGTAAAACCACACTGCCCAAAGCCAAGAATACAGCTTCCATGGGACCTGACAATATCCCTGGCTGTATTCTATATGAATTACAAGGAGAACTTGCACCACACCTGAGTTCACTGTTAAATCACAGCCTCACTTCAGGCTTTGTTCATACCAAATGGCACACCACTATGGTCATCCCACTCCATGAAAGGGGGAACGACTACAGACACTGGGAACTACCACCCCATTAGTCTGACTATTCTGATATGTAAGACTATGGAGCAAGTCATCATGGACCTTATAAATAGGGACATAGGGAATCTCAAAAATCTGGACCACACACAGTTTGGATTTGTGAAAGGTAGATCATACCTGCTCAACCTGATAGACTTCTTTGAGTCTGTCACCAGAGCTGTGGTTGAAGGCAAAGTGGTTCACACAGCCTACCTCAATCATGCCAAACCCTTCAACACCATCCCTCACTCACAAATCATAAATAGACTCACTAAAGTAGCCATAAATACCTATGTCACAAGGTGGGCTGCAATCTGGCTCACTGATGGAACCCACACTGTGAAAGTACTGGATTCCAATTTGGACTACAGACCAGTTACAAGTGGAGTCCCACAAGGATCAGTACTGGTTCCTCTCCTGTTTGGCATCTACTTCTCAGCAGTTCACTCCAATATAAAGGGACTTTGGTTGACCAAGTTTGCAGATGATTGCAAACTGGGAGCTGTTATTCACTCTCCAGCTGATGTAGACATTCTTCAAAAAGGCCAGGTCTAACCCAGCTCTGTTAGAAATGCTACATCTAAAGAAATTCAAATCCCTCTGCACCACACACTACAGAGACCTAAACCTCATTAACCCAATCAACAGAACATGCTGGAGGGACAGGTTCATAATTGAACGACTGCCCATGCTGTGGAAAAGACTTCTCATACATGGCAAGCAGAGCACCTCACTGGCCCTCTTCAAAGGACATCCTGATTAGTGGATGGGAAATAGAAAATGCACCCTGGGGATCACTCCAGTGGCCCTTGTCAACAGACGCACTGTGAACTAAGTTTGGTGGCAGAATGCCAGGGTAATCCTATGGGTTAGGCTTGTAAAGGCCCAAGGACCAATAGCCTATCTCACCGCTATGACCCTAAGTCCCCCCTCTGTACACAGTACAGATAAAATGAACACACTATAGTTGTACACAAGCCTGACACTATATTAACAATGGCCACAGATACACAGACACAAGAAAATAAGAGCACAGATGGGGTACCCTACAGCGGTCTTTAAGTGCAAACTGGAGACATCCCCCAAGGCTCAAGTACTACAATAGGCAATCACATTTTACATAGAAAAGTGGTGTTAAATGTACCATTTTAATAGAGAAATGAGTGGAAAATAATCCTTGTCACTATGGTAGTGTAGCTGGTGTACAATGGAAGTGTGAGGGCATATAACATGTGACATCACCAATGTATACACAAGTGTCCCATACAGTATTGCCACACCCCTTGATACCTTATTGACAGCACATAGAGACATGTTGTGTATAGGAAATCATATACACTTACAAAAGGAAGTCATTAGTCTGATATTTTCTAAAAAGGAAAAGTGAGCAATTGTTAGCAATGCTCAGCTATGGTTAGCTGGTATATTTCTTGCTTCAATGTAGATACTAAGTGTGTTTGCGCATTTTTTAAGCATCACTAAGAGAAGTGTACACCGTTTAAGCACCTATTTGTTTAATCGTGTATTAGCGCCACTTAGCATCACGCAAACCCACGCAAACCCACTTAAACATGCTTTAAGGTACCTTAATCACTCTGTCTACTTCTGCCCAGAATCAAAATAAACAGAGGTTTTGAACCCAGGACGCTCTACACCATAGTCACAGCACTTAAACCCCTAAGCCATCTGAGCTATAAGATTTTCAGATGATTTTTCTAACATATCATGCAGTACATTCAGTTTGCCATAGGGAATGAACACTGTGGAATCACTAAAGATTCAGTTGTTATACACACACACACACACACACACACACACATATATATGTGTGTGTGTGTGTGTGTGTGTGTGTGTGTGTGTGTGTGTGTGTGTGTGTGTGTGTGTGTGTGTGTTTGTGTGTTTGTGTAGGGTCTATATTATATGATAGAACACTTAAAAAAGCGAATAATGAATAATCAACCCCATGTAAGTGAAAGCTTACAATCTCGAAAGCTCAGAACTTTCAGAAGTTCCAAAAAAAAAAAGAAAACAAAATTTGAAAGAATACTTAAAGTGGGGGGCTTTTCCCCCCACACCCCACACCCCACTGAAATATATCAACTCTGAGATCACACTACAGTGCCAAAAAGGCAATGTAATGGAAGTGGCCAAGCAAATTCTTTCCCTGGGAAAGAATTTGATTAAAAGCCGCTTCACTATTTTGCTTTTTCATTGTTTTAAGTTCGACCAAGACGCATTTGATAGAATGCATCTTCGGTAATCTAATAGGAACCCTATATATATATATATATATATATATATATATATATATATATATATTTATATAAACTCACACACATACACACACACACACACACACACACACACACACATATATATATATAAACATGCACTCACATATATATAGAATATATATATATATATATATATATATATATATATACACAACACACACAGAGCTAAATACAGGTAAGCCTAACAAATACCACAGTACAATGGCTGTGTGGACAGATATATCCTCCATGACAGTCACACAATACCCCTACATATGTTGTTACAGGTCACAGTGTAGATGGAATTCTGGGGTGGTATGGGACATTCATCTGCTGCTCCTACCCATACACAGTCCAAATAATAAGTACACACTATGCTGCCACACAATCATGATAAGCCATACACAATGGCCAGACATACACCAATCTCTTAGCAAAATAATTGAAATGACTGAAGAGAGCACACAGAAAATCAACCAGCCACTAATCCACACAAATTATTATACTCTGATGTCTTGGACAAAGCCTTCAAGTAGTACAACACTACAAAACATACTTGCCTTGAATACAAGAATCAATTAACACTTAATTACATATTTAATTCAACAGCCTCCAATTACACTCCTCATTTAACCCCCTAGGGGAAGAAGTATCAAATGTTAAAATGTAAATTGATCCTTTACATAACATTGGTTCATTTCTAACTGTTATACTGAACTGCCAAACAGACTGTTTACAAAATAGTACCCTGTAACCCACTAATGTCCCCATGGTGACATGTATCAAAATATACAACTATAGACCTTTTCTGTTTCTTATTAGTAGTATCACTCACATGTTCTAACACCCTAATTTTAAAACATTTACTACTCATCCCCACATAAAAATGTGTTACAAGGGTATCTAAGAGCATTTTCTATACACCAACCTCTTGACTGTACAGGGTTACATATGTTGTCCAGCCTTTGCCCTCATATTTATGACCCCTACCCCACAACATGTGTGGGATTCCACAACATCACTGGGATGATAGCAGGAATGACAACACTAAATAATGATAGACCACACCTATCAACCTCTTACTGCATGACATCTGGACAAAGCCTGGCATATAAGTGGAGGACAGAGTCCCAAACACAGGGCTATATTTTAAATATTGCTCTTATACACTGAGAAAGTTGCTGGTGTTACAGGATTGGTTGCAACATATCCTTTCTGAGGGATATGAAGTCAGAAACACAAATTGATGTTGCCATTTACTGATAGCAATCACCAGAGTACGCCACTGATTTGCCAGTGTCTGGGGAACACACCAAACATAACAGGCAAACCTCTGGCCATTATGTGGATAGCCCTACAGTTGAGAGCTATGCAGACACATAACTTTGTCAGACTGAAATCCATGCAGAACTAGCCTGTGCACACGCACCCTGTAAAACTAGCAGTATTCAAAAAATATAACAGCAATACTCACATTTTGTCCCTAAGTCTGGAACCTTATAAAAACAGTTGACCTGTGTCCACAAGTCTTGTTGTATGAGGTATTCCCACCTGTGGTCTGTAACACTGCTGCCCACACACCTCAATGATTTCTTCCTTACAGGCAAGGTAAAGGGGCAATGACTACATGAAGTAGTCAATTATAGGAGTGGGTTGCCATGACATTGGCTATTTGAAGAACTATGCAGCTGCTCTACATGGAGTTAGCAAGTGGGGATCACCAATTGGTGCACAGGCCATCAAATGGTCATGAGCATCACCTACAAACGTCATGCTGCCACCTATTCAAACCAGCTCTATCCCTGTAGTGCACAGAGAAAGAGAGAGAGAGAAAACAAATAAAAACAAAAAAACAGAAAAGAGAAGGAAAAAGGTATGTGAAACATGTAAGCATGTAATTGAATGTAGTACTTGGTCTGTAATAATGGGAAATATGATTTTGAAAGAATGTATGTCCCAACAAGACTTGCTGTACTAATGTCCTGCTGAACAGCTGCTATGGCCATAGCATCTGGCTCTCTCTGCAGTGGGAGAGATCACAGCCATACCTCTCAGCTGTACAGAACTTCACAGAATGTCCAGATTTTCCCATCATAGTTTTTTGTCTGTTCCTCTTGAAATCTGTACTTTTCTGGCAAATAGCTGAGGATTGAAGTCATTGAGTAATAACAAACACTTGAGTTTAAGACTCAACATCCTTCAAAATATTCATAGTAATGCAAAATGTATTATTCTACAAACTTCCTAAGTTTGTAACATGAATATTTAAAATCTGTCTCTATTTATCCCCTCATCATTTTAGGCTTTGTCCAGATGTGATGTTCTAAGAGGTTGTGAGGTAGGATCCCAGCTCAGGAGCCTGACTCACCCTGGGAAAGTACAGCTCATATATGACAACCACTAGGGTGTCTGTCAAACAGTTGTGACTGTGCCACTGCTAGGCCATCTAATGTGATGTTGTCCATATCCATATGTTACCTGTGAATATGAGTGTGATACATGTTTGTCTTGTAAAGCTAAGAGACCTTTATAGGGCATCTGCATTGTAAAGTACTGTTGCAAACATGTGTAGAACTGCATGTGATATATTGAATTAATAACATTCAGCTCTACAGTGTTCTGCTGGACAATAAGCACATTTGTGACTGATATCTGTAGTCACATACATATATACTTGTGTTATGTCAGCCAAACCATTGGCAAGTCTGTAAGCAATGAGAATGTAACATAATAGCCTACTTATGACTGTTGGACATCTTCCAGGTTATCACAGTGATGTCAAAGCCTGCTGTGCAATCAGCTTACTAATGTATGGTGCAGCTATATTAATACATTGTCAATACTGATGTCCCTTTTGTCAGCCATTTGTGTGTGCCATTGTCCAGAAGTCCTGCTATAACAGGTTAAGTATGATTGAGCAGCAAGACCGTAAATACAGTGTGCCACACTAACATAGGACAGAAATGTATACCAGGTATCCCCTGAGCACATGTATGTATGCGTATGTTCAGCTGGAAGGCACAAAATGAATAACATGGGTTTCAAGCAGTCAAGTAAATAGGGTGTGCATGTTGCACATGTGTGTAATATCAGTGCCAGTGCATGCAACAGACATAAATGTGTACAGCTACTGGTTGTTGCATTGACCTGACACTGATATGGATACTAGAGTAGGCATGATATCAGGTAGTAATCAGAAAAGTGACCAACTGTGTTACGACCCTCTGTCCATGCTACCACTAACAGCTATATCAATACCTATATACAGTGAATATGAAAAGTATACACACCCCTGTTGGAATGCCAGGTTTGTGTGCTGTATGAAATGAGACTACAGACATTCATTTCAAAATGTTTCTCATCTTGAATGTGACCCATAACCTGTACAATTCTATTGAAAAACAAACAAAGCTGTTTCAAGGAAGGTGAGCAACTATTGCCAAGTGAAGATGTGCCATGATGTTAGAGTCCAAACCAAGATGAATGAATGCTGTAATAATCTCAACAGGTGCATACACAACATATCAGTTTAAGGGTGTGCACACTCATTCAACTGGCTTATTGTACTGATTATTTCCATATGTTTTCACAGACCAGATTGTTATGTTTTCAATTGAATTGTACAGGCTACAGGTCACATTAAAGGTGGGAATTGTTTTAAAATTAGTTATTGTGGTGTCATGTTTCAATTGCACAAATATCAGGCATTGTAACAGGAGTGTGTACACTTTATATCCACTGTAGCTATATGGACTCACCAGTACCTGAGCTGTAAAGCCAGCCTCCACTAAGGTAGAGTAATCCCCTTTGGTGGACAGCAGTAATTCACAAACCACATAATAGGTTGCTATATTGGCTGTACAGGGACACATAGGTGCAGGCAACAACTTGGAAGCAAGTCCACCTCTATCTGAGCAAACATGTAAGTTCACAGGTGACTTCCTGTAAGGCTGACCATGACTACAAATCAGACATATCCACACCACCAAGGGCAATTGCAACAGTCTGAATAAAAATGTTTAATAAAACAGATGATAAGCGCTTTCAAGGGACAAGCCCTCTTCATCTGATGAAGAGGGCTTGTACCTTGAAAGCGCTTATCATCTGTTTTATTAAATGTTTTTATTCAGCCTACTTTGGACTTAGCTTTGATTTATTTTCTTTTATTTGTTGTTTGTTTCACTGCTAAGACCCGTTACCTTGTTTGCTTATTATTTTATTACAATTGCAACTTTGTCTCCACATATGTTGTCAGTCTCAGAGGCAACAACACAGTTCACACTGTACTGGGGGTAAAGCACACCTCATACACACATGCCATGGATATAGGCAACCTGCATCAGACAGGCTAGGTGGGAACATTGCCACCCTGTCCACCCCATTTGTATAGGGGGATATGCACTTCAACCACACTCCTCCCCTCGTCAATGCTGAGCATGTACATATTGCCTACTGATGGCAACAACAGTAAATCTCCATGGGGCATAATAACATTACTTTCTGCCTCCTACATGAAGTCAGGCATGTGCTCACAGCTCCATCACACACTACAGTCAAACATAGACTTGCCACCATCCACACACCATCCACATGGAAGATGGCCACTGTCATCCCTCTACACAGAAATGAATGGAGAATAGAGGATTATGCAATTAAGTGTCCAACATTGGGGGGAATAAGATAGTTCAGGGCCAGGAGTATAATGAAAACTACTATAGCCATGATAAATTAGAGGGTTATGGTGTAGTTTGGATTATTAGCAAGTAATATCCACTGTTGATGTATAATTTGACAACTATATTTTTCCTGTTTATGTCTTCCAGGTAACATGCAGAGGCCTCACCTCCCATCATTCTCTATTGGTATAAATGACATAATCACCCAATTTGTGATAGAACATTATGGGCTATTATTTGGCTGGAGAGCACACAATGTGCGGGAAAGAACCACCCTGTGGAACGATCTGGTCCACAGAGTAAATGATGTTAACCTGCACAGCAGAACTTATGAGCAGCTGCGGCATCGGGCCAGCAACCTCATCTGCCATGCCAGTCAAAGGGCTGCTGCTGTAGCGAGGGATCGGCTAGCCACAGATGGGGGCCCAGCCATCCAGCCCCCACTGACACCCACCGTGGAGCTCCTGTCATCTTTGGGGCACCCACCCAATGCACAACCCATGAAGCTGAAGAAAGCATTGTGGAGGTGGGTTGCACCCACACAATGGACAAGGAGCATGTGCAGGTAAGGCCCCAGTGCACATTACTATAACACTGTTGCTTATCCATTTATATCTGTATAGTATCTACATGCATATGTCAGATGAGATAGTAGGTATTGCTGGTGTTTAGTAATCCACAGACATGCACATCTATGGTGATGGCCAACATAGTTTGTAGTATAGGAAGTTGTACTCTTAATGTGCTGAAATTCTGCTTCCATCCTGTACCAATGCCTCATGAGTGGCTACTGACATTACCTCTCTCCCACAACTATTTAGGTTCCTCTGGTATACAACTGGGACATTAGCCTGTAGCTGGTGAATATGGAATTGTTTTGTTGAGGTTTGCCAATACACCAGCCATGTTAAGGCCATGCTATTTGCCATGCACACATGTATCACACCTACCCATAATGCGTGATGTATATGTTTAGTTTTGTTGGTGTTAATTGCACTGCATCACAGTGGTCACCACGGTGCCATATCTAAAGGGTATGTAAGATTCCTGTAGTATACCTCACAACCTGTCAATGCAAGATGTGTGGACAGAGACAAACAAAATGGTAGGACAAATGGGCTACAGTAGGGAAATGTATGAAACATTACCTTTATACAGTGGATACAACAGTGTGCACACACCTATTAAGATGGCAACTGTTCCTGATATATACAACGACAGACCACAATAATACATTCCACACTTTTTACAACCTGTAATGTGATCCTAACATGAACAATTAACATTTAAAATAGAATTATATGTTAGGACAACAAAAATGGGGTATACAAACCTTACAAAACACTGGATGCATATGTGTGCACACACTCAACATAACATATTGTGGAGGCAGCTTGTGATGTACTGACAGCATTCACTTTACTTGAGTACACACCTGCCATCATGTTCAGGGCCTCAAGGTCACACCAAGTAATGATTTGCTGTCCAAGAAGTATGTTCATGGCATTTCCTCAGTTGCCTGCAACAGAAGCAGCCATGGCTTGCACACATCTCACAAAGCATCAAAGGGATCCCATATCTGAAATGTAGCAGTCAGGAGTAGGAACAAAACACATTACCTCACCATTGCATATACCATGGAAAACAGTGTGGACAGTGATCTAGAGGTGTATTAAATATGGGACAACAGTGATGCTGAAAAGAACCAGATGCCCATCCAAAACAGATGACAAAACATGTAGAAAACTGATCAGGGAGGCTGCCAGGAGACATGCAGCAACACTGAGGGAGTTGCAGGAATGTCTACCAAGTACTGCTTGTGTGGTACCTGTGGCAACAATCACCTGGATTCTGCATAAATGTGGTCTATGGGGTAGGGTAAGTAGATGGAAGATTTTTGCCCACAAGAAACACCATCCAGGGCTGTGTATAGGTAGCAAAAGCATAACATCAAGCCTCCCAAAGGCATGTGTTGCAATGTGTAATGGTGCCATGAGACCAAGGTTCAAACCTACAGACAGTAGTCATAAAGATATGTGTGGTGCACAAGCAACACCTCACTTCACCTCAGGACCACCTTCCCCAACTTGAAACTTGCTGGTGCCAGTGTACACCTATAGGGTTGCTGTTCATTAGCCGGAACTAGGCCTGTAGACATGGTGGAGGAAATATGGAACACTGCAAAATAACACTCGTGTGGCTCACAGTTGTCAGGCATCTGCAATAAGGCTGAGGATGGGGAGGTGGTTTCAGCTTCAAATGCAACAATGAACTGAAGCATAATCCAAAGCTATCTAAGAACGGCTGTATATGAACACATTCAAGGTTATGAATTGGGTAATTGGAAAAGCCCATGTGTGACCTCCAGGGGCTGTGCACATGAGCTGGCCTTGCAATCTGGCAGAGTTGGGGGACCTTTGTAGGGAAGACAGATCAAATAATGCCAAGTCAAGATGTGCCATGCTAGTATACCCCTTCCCAGGAAAAGTGACTGCTGTAGTTCACTTCACAGGTGCTTCAACAAACGAATGGTTTAAGGGTGTTCACACGTATGCAACCCCCATATTGGTCGCATCTCATTCAGTGTCTTCATGACTAACACATTTGATTGATTCTTGTTTGATTCTTGATTGGATTGCACAGGTCATATGTCACATATCAGGTGTGTGTGATGTTTTCAAATGCAGTACTGTGGCCCCATTTCATATTATAGAACAGGCTGGTATGTCAGCATGTGTGTGTACTCTCCTCATATCCACATTAAGCATTGAAGGTCGTTGGTGTAACCTGATTTTACTGCACATACATGCACTGATGATGATGAGATCTGAAAATTAAATGTCAGTCATTAATTAGTGAGATCAGTCCTCATATCATCCCAGTTTTGTGTCAAATACATAGGGGTTGTAATGAACAGAGCAAACATAACTGACAGACATTTACACTTTCAGCAATGATTTGTACAGTTGTGAGGTATGGTCTACAGTAGATGCCAGAGTGCTATACAGGTGCACAGCAATAATGTGTACATGGGTGCAGTGTGTTCCAAGGAAAGGGACATCACCTATTAACATGACTCATGCATCCCAGAGATTTATATTGTTAGTAACAAGGATTAAGAAAGGCTGTGATGCATGATGTTGAGTGCCATGTGGCATGCATGTCAACTGTTGTGTAATGTGAGGTCTGTGTAATATCTTTGTGCCACCTCACCTGTAAGTGTGTGTGTGTGTGTGTGTGTGTGTGTGTGTGTGTGTGTGTGTGTGTGTGTGTGTGTGTGTGTGTGTGTGTGCGTGCATGTGTGCTTGTGTAAACCATAACATACAGGTATTAATTTACATATATTGTCTTCTCCTCACAGGTGGTGATGTGGGTCGGGGTCCCTCCCATGGGGAAACTGATGTTAGTGTCTCTGCAGACTCTGAGAATGGTGATAGGCATAGTGAGGCACAGTCTGGGTTGACAGGGGCTGAATCTGTGCCATTGGTTAGCATCCCACTTTTTTTCACTCCATCCCCACACACAGTCACAATGCCCACACATACCCCATCACCAGTGGCCATAGATGAGGGACAGTTGGCGAGTGGTGGCATGGGACAGGAAAGTGTGGTGACTATGGCAAGTGTGTCTGTAGACACTGGACATAGCCGGATAACAGGTGATATCCCACACAGGCGGATGGACAGGTGCGCTCATAGGAGGACTGCTGCCCCATCATGCCCCTGCTACAAGTGCCACAGCAGGTGTCACAGGATGCATGTTTTAGACCATCATGGAGGCAGATATTGAACATTATATCAGTGATAGGCTGAGGCTCCAGAGGGCTACTCTTCCTGCAGTACATGACAACATCCATGATCTTGCAGATGCCCACCGTTATTAGGTGGAGGTCATGGATAGATGGTTGGGTGAGATGGTGGCAATCCTTGACCGTGAGATGTCTGTGCTAGAGCATGTGGTGGGAGTAGGGTGTCAGCCACATGGGTGTAGGACAGCACCATGAACAGCTGAAGGTTTACATGGCCATGCAACATCTGACTCCTGCTCCCATAATGGCAGTACCTGCAGCACCACTGCAGGGGGGTGCTGTCCACACCACAATGCAGCAGGCCACAGGCACGTGACCTGGCCGGTCCCAACAGGGATGTGGATCCAGCAGACAATTGTCATCGTCAGGGGAGAGTACCATATCTTGGCTTCTGCCTGGCAGTGCCCATGAAACCCCTGGCAGGCCGAGTTCCCATGATCATGGCCAGACACAGTGAACTATACACCCTGCTATGTATGGTCCACAGCTGTCCAACCTACCCCTGTATAGGGCAGCCACATGGCAGAACTGTGCATCCATACACACACACATCACCATCACAGCTAGGACACCTCCATACTTATACACACCACCTCTGCACACCCCATTTAATAAACAATGCTCTAACCCACACACATGATATCAACCAAATAGCACAGCCTAAGCCTCTGGCAAACCCACATCACACCCTGTGCATATGATGATACCTGTGCTACATCCCTGTCATCCATACCATCGATGCAGGGACATGCTAATATGGTTCTGATGCACAGGGTGAATGTACTACAGTTTAGCAATGTAATGTTGTTTAAAGTGTTGTCAGCTGGCATGTTTAATGCTTACATGTCAGGGTGTGTAGCTGTCTAGCCATAATGCATTATTGCTGTTATTAACACTGACCAAATGTAGTCTCCATGATGTAATCTGTTTGTGTACTAGGTATCTGTGTGTCAGGAGGATGTTGGCCTACTGTCCTTTCCTACAAGGGATGGGGCAGTGTGGTAGCACATTGACTGTGTCATATCCAGGGTACAGCTGAACACAAGTAACAGGTCTGTATAACAGTTACTGCATGTGCCACATGGCTGATAGGTCTGAGGGGTGTATACAGGTAAGTACATGGTGACTGATGTAAGCACCTCTTGTACAGTGGGCAATGGTAAGTGTACTGGGTGGCACACACCGAAACTTTGTGAATAACACACAGATGCTTTTGTGTTGATGCAACACACAGGGAGTACTGTTCACATGGATGTACTTCACTTTGCAGAGAACTTATTTTTGTAAATGTAATTCCACCAAGACTGAATTGCCAAAACTTCAAATCACTAAATAATCAGCACACCAAATTTCATTTTACTGAAAATAGTAGTGGCAGAGTATATGTCCTTTTCCCCACTGTATTGCAATCCTGGAGTTGGTATAAATAGTTGTGGTGATGTGCGGGGCACAGTCCCCCACATTGGAGGGTGTGGGGTGGCGTAGACCCACACCTAGTTTGATTAACAACTACTTACCCTCTTAACATAAACTGGACAGTATAAAAGCACACTACATGGGGGGATATGCACAACACTACCCCCAATGTGGGGGGCTGTGCCCCCAATGACCTCCCCAACTATGTATACTAACTCCAGTATCACTGTACAACTGTACAGTGGGGAAAAGGGCATTTACACTGCCACTACTAGTTTTGGTGAAATGAATTTCCACAAAATGATTCTTTTGCCATTTTAGCTTTTGCCAATTTGATCTCTGCCAAATAAACTCCTGGGAAATGTTTTCTCTGCAAACTGAAGTAGATCCCTTCACATATACAAACACACTTCCCAACACTAAGATTAGAATCCCTACCTATGTAGTTATTGCTACTAATGTGTTCTGTCTTAATTGTACCCACCACAGGGTTTGTGGGGTGAGGTGTGTTCAGAGGTTCCTGTAAAGTGAACAACTTCACCAGACCTTGTACAGTATGGCAATGGGGGATGTACTGGGTGTGAATGGACACAACATGCTATAACATACTGACATATACACACTGACAACCACATACAGTCATAGACACATTTGATGCACCTGGATTTAGCAGCCCTGACTATCTTGTCAGTCAGGGCATACTGTTACCTAGTTCATGCACACAGCACAGGCCTTATTGAGCTGAAGATTGTTGTCAGATCATTGTAAGGTTGATGGAGACAGCAGACCACATACAGTGGACCTTGGGACATGTAGTGGGAGTACCACTGTCTAAAATGTAAGAGCCACCCTCCAAGTGGACATAGTACTTACTCAAACACAGAATATTGTACTGACACACAAATGTTCACAGATTTGGGCTTCCTCAGATTAGAACCCCCGGCTATGTAGTTGTTGCTACTACAGTGACATGCATTTACTGCATGCAACACAGACTTTAATGTGATGACTGTTCCATGGCTCCTGTAATGTGGCCAACATCAAAAGCCCTAGTACAGTATGGCAATGTGCAGTGTGTGTGGAGACTAAGCCCTCAAAATGCTGTCTCATACAAATATACTCACTTTCAGAGACTCACACACACATACACACACACAGACACACATACTCACATTTCCCAGGACTCAGGGTGGAACCCCCACCTATGTAGTCATTGTTAGCATTGTGTAATGCAGTTACCACATCCTCCATGAAGCCTATAGGGTGAAGAGTGTCACCAGGTACCCTTACAGTGAATAACATCACCAGCACTGCAAAATATGGCAATGGGAGGTGGAGTTGGTGGAAGGGCCACAAAGTAATGTCACCTACTGGTTTACATGCTCAAAAACAGTCGTATACACAGTAATGCACACACACATATTTGCCAGTACTGAGTGTCCATGTGTTCATATGTGTGTAAAACACTAATGGCCATAGAGTCATTACAAGCCTAGCCCATGGGAGTACGCTGGCATCATGCCAACTGACATTTGTCAGCAGTGCATCTATCAAATACTGCCATGTGAATGATCCCCAAGGTGACAGTTATATTCACCATCCCCTCTTCAAGAGAAATTCAGATGAGTGGATGGTGAATACAGATGAGTGGATGGTGAATATACCTGTCAACATCTGCTCATCCATTCAGATGAGTGGATGGTGACAGTTATATTCACCATCCACTCATCTGAATTTCTCTTGAAGAGGGCCAGTGAGGTGCTTTAACATGTATGCAACATATATCGCATAACATGACCAGTATCTGGTTTATGGATCTGTCCACAAGCATGTTCTGTTGAATGTGGTAATGTGGTTGTGGTATCCATGGCATGTGGTGCATACAGATTGGGGTTTCCTAGCTGTGGCATTTATAACACAGTGGTGCAGACATGGCATTGTCAGTCAAGCAGGAATTGCCTGTAAGTAGCCAAGATGTGACTGGGAACACTTGGAGGTTTTGGCCTCTTTTCATCTCAGACAGTTGTTTCATGCCTCGGGTCCTACATGTGAGGTACACTTGCAGCCTACCCAGTTGTTGAAGGTGTCTAGTGAGTTACATGGCAAATGGGCCAGTGTACCTGCTGATTGACCTAATGAGTGGGGGGTAGAGGGAGACATTGACCTCTTCATTCCTAGATGACACACCCTTAGTTATGCAATGTGCCACATGGAAGGACATTCTGTCCACAGTGGCAATTTGGTGGTCAGAAGAGAGAGGTTGCTGTCAAGCTGTGTTCACAGACCTCTTATATGGACATCTGTGTCCATTGGACTACCACCAATGTGGTCATTTGTGGACAACACATTGATTCATCAGGGGATTGTGACACATTTCTTGTCATTGAGACTAAGGCCAGTGTTCTGACAACAGGTGTCAGTGGCGACTTTGTGCAGGATGTAAACATATTCTGGGGATGTAAACATAGACCCTAATTAACAATTGTCTGCAAACATTGTTAGCCACAGTTCATTTTTGTTGGGCTGGATGTCAGAGACACACATAACAAACAAGAGTGGACCCAGGACAAGACCCTGTGGGACTCCACTCATGACTGTTTGGCAGTCTGACATGGAGTCCACTGCTTTCACACTGTGGGTTCCATCCATGAGCCAGTTTGCAGACCACTTAGTGACACAGGGATTAATGAATAGATGAGTGCGTTTGCCTAGGATTCCTGAGTGTAGAATTGTATCACAGGACTACAAGGGCCGCATATCTTGTTTTGGACTCCATACTGTTACAGTTATTTCACATAACAAACTGATTATAGCACTGCAGAGTGTCCACAGCTACCACAACAGTGGGCCCTGTACAGTGGACATTTGGCAGTGTACTGGGTGGACCATACAAACATGTAGAAAACCTGCACCCCACTGGATATGGATCGTAATGTTAATGACACAACAACTGACAGTGACATACACACACATTTGCCAGAAATGAAATTCAAGCCCCTACCTCTTGCTACTATAGTGTTACGCATTTATCAGACGCACCACAGAGCTTATACATTTGAGAGGTGTCCAAAGGTATCTTTAAAGGTGAGTGACATCAGCAGCAGTGCTAAAGGAGGGGAAAGGGAAATGTAGTAAGTAGGAATCATGTTTCTACAAGCACACACAAATGCACTTTTCAATTTGTCAGAACCAAGACTCAAACTCCTACTTAGCTAGTTTACTGGACTACAGCACTATGCATTTATTGCAAGCACCACAGAGCTTATATGACTGAAGGCTGCTCAAAGAGATCTTTCAAGGTGACTGACATCAGCAGGCGTGCTTAAGTAGGGCAATGGAAAGTGGACTGAGTGGGAATGGGCTCAAAATCTTTAATCTACAAGCACACATTCACTCACAAACAAATGCACTTTTCAATATGTCAGGACCAAGATTTGAGCTCCTACCTAGCTAGTTTATTGCACTATAGTATCACGCATGTATCGCAAGCACCACAGAGCTTATAGAACTAAAGGCTGCTCAAAGAGATCTTTCAAGGTGACTGACATCAGCAGGAGTGCTAAAGTAGGGCAAGGTAATGGGAAGTGGACTGAGTGAGAATGGGCTCAAAATCTTTAACCTACCAGCACATACACACAAAAAACAGACACACTTTTCAATTTGCCAGGACTGAGACTTGAACTCCTACCTAACTAGCTTACTGCACTACAGCATTATGCAGTTATTGCAAGCATCACAGAGCTTATAGGGCCAAAGGCTGCTCAAAGAGATCTTTCAAGGTGACTGACATCAGCAGGAGTGCTAAAGTAGGGCAATGGGAAGTGGACTGAGTGGGAACGGGCTCAAAATCTTTACTCTATAAGCACACACACAAACACACTTTTCAATTTGCCAGGACCAAGATTTGGACTCCTACCTAATTAGTTTGTTGCACTATAGCATTACACATTTATCGCAAGCGCCACTGTTCATGGCCTGTCCAGCATTCCACCATTGACTGCTATTGACATCTGGACAGTGTACAACTGTTAACATGGGTGTCACTAAGAAGCACATTGGTTGGCACTGCAGTTATTGGGACATGGCCCTGTCAACCACAGTACTGTACCTAGGCCACTAAGACACAACATCCAGTCCTACATGCTGACCACTTCCACATAATATTAAAAACACACAAACCTAGCACACTGACCCCTGCATATTGTCGACATGCACCAGTTTATCATGTTGATTAGGACAGCTCTGCCAATCTGTGCTCCACTGATATTACTCCACAAACCTTCATGTTACTGCATTTCTACATGGGGTTGTGGGGGGGAGGGGTGCACACCTGACAACTTTACACATTTGCAATGACTGTACTGGTATTTCACTTACTCTGTTTACTTCCATTTAGTATTGTATTTTGACCTATCTTGCACAGAGGAGGCATATCAGCAGTATACACATGTTAGATTGCAATGGTATACATTTCAGTTTCAGACTTCTTACCCTTCAGAACTATAATGCAACTGCCAGAGCTGTTGTACTATGTCTGTGTAGGTCTGTAGGGGGGGCTGTTCCCCATTGCTGGCATTTGAGGGCCATAGCCAGACCTTTCTCTATGGTCATCTACACCTGTCCTGCTGGGTAAGGCTGGGGTGGGTATGGGAACCCTGATTTGCATCCATGTGTGTGACCTATGGACACCCACAGTTAGTTGAGCCACCACATGTATTGCAGTGGGAGTTGTCACCTCAAGTACTACTGCCTAGTGTGGCAACAACAGTATTTTGTTATAGATTTCCTGCTCTCCCATATAGCTGTTAACTGTCTGCTGCTGTCCCATTCAGCCACCTAATTCTCTTCTATGCTTGCATCCATACTATAGATATAACTATCAGAACATACTACTGCATTCACTAATTGATAGGAAGGTGACTTACCTTGTGCCTGGAGGTGGTACTGAGGATGGTGCTGGAGGGCTGACTATGTATGATGCACACAGTACACTGCCTATACATGGTAAAGCACAGGTAGTGTCATGTTTGGCATCCCTTTGACTGTATGTGCGAGTTGGAGAGAGGTATCAGTTCCTGGTCCCTACAGTGTCAGTGTATGTGCTATGCGTTGCCTCTTTGCCAAGGCATAGACATACTAGGCATGCCTCCATCTGCCTCCAGGGGCAGGCTCAGGAGGTTCCTCCTCCAATTCCCTCTGTGCCCTGCGGTGACCTTGGCAATGGTGGGGGGTTGTGTGGCCCCTCCCCGTGCTGTTCCTGCTGCAGCTGTTTCTACAGGATCATATTGTGTAGCATGGCACATACTATGAACATTTTGTACACATGTAGCTGGAAAGTACTGCAAGGCTCCACCGGATATGTTAAGGCAGCGGAACCGTGACTTGAGCATCCCAAACACATGCTCTATAATGATCCTGGTTTGTGTATGTGCCTCATTATGGCATTCTTGTGTGGCTGTGTGTGCATTTCTGATGGGTGTCATCATCACGGCTCCAGTGTGTAGCCACCATCCCCCACTAGATGGCCAAATGGGACGTCCCCCCTGGCAAACCCCTGATATAGCTGTGAAGATTGCCAGATGTGGGAATCATGATAGCTTCCAGGGCTGCCAGCACACACTTGCATGATAATGCCCTGGGCATCACACACAACCTGGCAATTGATGGAGTGGAAGCCCTTGTGGTTTATGTAGACCCTACCCCGCTTGCTGGGTGGTGCTTTCATGTAGATGTGCATGCAGTCTATAGCACCCACTACCTCAGGGTATTCTGGTACACGGTGGAAGAGACACATATTGCTGGTCAACGCCTCACGAGTGCTGAGGAAATATATGTGCTCACTGGCATGTGGTGACATGGCATCCAGGAACTGATGGAGTACCCTGGATGCTGATGCCTGTGAGACCCCCATGATATCCACAGTTGGTCTTTGGAAGGTACCTGTGGCTAGTATTCTTAAGACTACACATACCTTGGTATCCACTGGGATGGGTTCCCCTCTGTTGGTTCTGCATCTGAGGCAGGGCTGGCACAGCTCAACAATTTGCTGTAGAATGTTCCTGTCCACCCTATAGCGCTCCACTATCTCCAGCTCATGTAGCCCCTGGTATGTTACCCTGAATCTGTGCACTCTTCTCTTCCTCACCACCCTCAGTCTCTAGCAGATACTGGTTGATCAAAGCAACAGCAGCCTCTAACATGTTTTGTTAGTTTTGTCAGTTTAAAATTCCCCCAAATGTGTACACCGGTGGTATAGAGTTTGTTGGAAAAACAAGACTGAAAGGTGTTTGCTGAGTTTTAGTAGTGTGCTGGGCTGCTGCTTGTGTAATAGGCTGATTCTGATACATTCCACCTGCCAGCTATGCTAGTTCTCCTTGATTGACTTCCTACTGCGATTTCCCCTTCCCATTTCCTCCCCGTTTAAGCCCCGAGGTGCACCACACATATTCACTGCTCAAATGTAAACACTGCTGCTATTTCATTTTTTTTTTATTTTGTTTTTTTTGGGGGGTTTTTTGTTTAAAACCCGGTGCATGCCGCTCACACCCATTTAGGCAAGGGAAACAGTGCTAAGCAAACACAGACACACCCCTTTCCTTAGCTGTGCTTAGCTAAGGGCAAACACAAGCCACAGAGCTCCAATGAGCTTACAGCAAGCATGACACACCCCCTTATGAAGTGATCCAGCTCTTCTACTTATGCAATTGTGTTGCTGCACCTGCATGGTTAGATATAAGCTGACACTGTGATCCAGTATCAAACCCCACATTTGCATGCACCACAGTCTTAATCCATAGTAACCACACTCACACTGAGCCTTCACCCTTAGCAACCACTATTCCCTGGTATTATTTTCTTCTGCATCCCATTGACAATAAAGGCAAAATACAGATTTCTGTAAAAAAAGGCTATCCCCCCCCCCTTTTTTTTTTCAGCACAATCTCGTTTGGGCACCACTACCCTATGCTTAAACAACCGAGATCAACAAAAAAAAAAAATAAATAAAAGTTTTTTTTATAAAATTTAAGTTATTTTTCATGCTAATGACCGGATCTATATTAGAAGACCAAAGACGCATTCTTTTAAATGCATCTTGGTTGAACTTAAAAGGCTGACAATGCAAAATATCAAAGCAGCTGTTAAGCAAATTATTTCCCTGGGAAAGAATTTGCTTGGCTGCTTCGGTACTTTGTCATTTTTGGCACTGTAGTGCAGTCTCAGAGTTGGTATATTTAAATGGGGGGTGCACAGCCCCCCACATTTGTTTGAAATTGATTTTTATTTTTTTTTTGTTGGAACTGCGCGACACTTCGACATTGTAAGCTTTCCCTTACATTGGGTCGATCAATCACCGTTCACTTTTTTAAGAGTTCAGTGATTTAATATAGACCCTAATGGCCATATATTTGGCCATTGACATGCCTACTAAATATAATACATGCTTTCTTTCAAGCTGTCATGCCTATGTTTTCTAATTTTCAGAAATGTATTCAGTTAGTAACTGAATACATTTCTGCAGGTTACACTATTCCTGCACAGACACTTGCCTACTTCCTGGATCACTAATTCACCTCATTTGCATGTTTGTAACCAGCAAATGAGGTAATTAGCATATAGTAGTGGTGTTCGTGCAGGAATAGTGTAAGAGCGCTCGTGCACATCCCAGGAGTTCGATCCTGGATCACTCGTCGGCCATATTGCATGCAGTAGCTCTTGCACTATTCCTGCTCTCCATGCAGAGCTTACTGAATCCCGGGGAATGTATACTGGTACTGAATGTAACAAGGTTAAAGGAAAAAAATCTTATGCCAGATGGTCTATGTTTTAAAAAGGTATAGTGTCAAGTGTTCACATGATGCTCTAAGCGAATAGCACGAGAGCGCAAATTATTTTAAAATTGTATGATTTGTTAAAAGGTATGTTATGTCAGAATTCTGCATGTATGAAATTGATAAGAAAATGCATAAAATATGAAGATTTTCTTTACTCTGGGAATCTGATCTGAAATTTTGTGAAGGCAGTCTCCCAGCACTGTTTATGGAATAAATCAGTACTTTGCAAATCCTGAAGTGTTATTCTTGACTCAAGATTTATAAGGTAAAACATTTTGTTATTAATTTATTGTGTACTTTATCACAACCCATTCTCACACAGTGTCAAACACGACTTACACATACACTGCCAGTTGCAATTTATATTGTCTTTACAGAGCAAAGTTCATCTGAAGCCTGTACATCTCTCCCTCAGCTAAGATGCTAAATTTATGTCTTATTTGGCTAGATTACTTATAGACTTGGTGGATATAAAATATGCCATAACATATGTAAAAACAGCGGGAGAAGATTTTGCCTCTGTCATAATCAGAATCCAGTGTCTTCTTCCATTGTCTTATATGAATGAGATTTTGTTGCAGCTACTATCACAGGATACATATTTTTAAATGGTAACTGATGCTTTCACTCAGCACAGCTAAAGCCACCAGAAACATCAGACAATATACATTTCAAATAAAAGCAGTTTACCTACTACATAAATTGTACCTGAGAAGCAAATTTATAAAGTGTACTTTCATTGCTAATATGCATGCGTAGCCTGAAATTCTTCACTACACGGATTCGATCTCTGTTAACCTAGACAAATTATAAATGCCCACCAATTCTTACAATGTGTCCTGCACGGCTCCCTATTGAAATGACAAAACTCGGATGCTGAGTGCTGACAAGCTGAAAAAAAAGACAGAAAACACAGGAGAAGAGCAAATCTCAAAAATCACTATTCTCCTTAAAACTTCTTTTTGTGGGTGGGGGGTGCAAGCACCCCACATCCCCTGAACGTATATATATATATATATATATATATATATATATATATATATATATATATACACACACACACACACACACACACACACACATATATATATATATATATATATATATATATATATATATATACACACATATATATATATATATATATATATATATATATATATATATATATATATATATATATATATATATATATACACACACACACACACGCACATGCACCAAATCTAAGATCATCATACCTCAGCACAAAACTGCATCTCAGACTTGGTATATGTAAGTCCATTCTTTTGGCCATTCAGTCTCCATATTTTGGGACTCATTCTAGTGGGTCCCAAGATATGAAATGGTTACCTTTCCAGACAGTTTATGTGTGCATCCAGTGATGGGTTGGTGTCTCATTCAGGATCTAGTGGGCCCCAACATTTCAAATGGTTACCGTCCTGGCTTTACTCCTTGCACATTGACTTTGCATAGCAAAGTTCATCTGAAATATCTGCTACAGTCCTTCAGATGAGATGCTAAACTTCTATCCCATTGATCCAAATAGATGGATACTTTAATGTATATAAAATTTCCCATGCCATTAAATAAAAAGAAAAGGAAAATTCCTCCATATTTCTGGTCCAAATTCATAAGTCTTCCACAAAGCTCCTGACCATTACTGTGAACTTGTAGTCTCTTTCAAGAGACACATGATTTGTAATAGTTAATGGGTACATATGTGAGAGTAGTTAAAGGCATGGTAAGCATCAGTGTACACCTATTGCAGAAAAATGCAACACCTGTTAGAATATAGTTCGCATACTTCTCAACTCTCCAGATTTTTACAGAATGTCCAGATTTTTGCCTCATATTTTTGGTCTGCTCCTCATAAAATTTATGATTTTATGTTAAATTACTGGGATGATCTGAGGATTGAAGTCATTAAATAATGACACACATTTGAATTTTAGACTTCATATCCTACAGAAAATGCATTATAACACAAATCATGTTATTCTAGCAACTTTCAAAGTTTACAACAGCAATATTTAAAATCTGTCCCTACGTTTTAGGCATTTGCCTTCCCTCCATTATTTTAGGCTTTGTTTAGATTTCTTCTGTTAAAAGTTTGAGAGGTGTGATAGTAAGCAACAAAGGGCAATATTTAGCATGGTCATAACCATGGTACAAACTCTTCAAGAATCCATAAATAGGTTCATGGGTAAATACCAAACTAACTGTCTTGGTAAACTATTATAAGTCCATCCGATTTCCTTTAGTGAGGGTCATACCCTGACTTTTTGTTTATAAGACAAACACCTTAACCACTATACAAACTTCATGTTTGGAAGTGTGTGCAGATATGAATGGAAATTTGCTGTACAGAGTAAATCAAACTAGTCCTCTTTGTATGTGATTTGTTTAAAAGGTTTGCTGGCATTAGATGCATTCTGTCTGGTGTTTCAAGCTGCACATAAATATTTGCATTGAATATGCACATTCCAGATTTACTGCTGAGAAAAATTAATGTAGGATTTGTGTGCCACTAATTTCCACTAACAGATATAATAGCCCAATTTGCTTACAATGTGAATTAAAACTGCCATTCAGATTTGTAAAGAATACTTTCAGTGCTAATATGCACATAAAGTAGGAAATTATTTGGTAAATGTATTCAATCCCTGCTAACCTTGACAAATTATGAATATATAATAATTGCCAGTATGTGTGTTGTACTTATTCTACATATTATGATAGTTAGATTTATGCAAGCTTTGTATAGCAAGCGTCTTCTGAAGCTGGCACTACAGATCACCAGAGAAGATGTTAAATTTGTGCTCAATTCACCCAAGCTGATGATACATCTAGTGGATGTAAATTACACCATATAGCATATTGAAAAAGGAATAGCTAAACTGCTCATTTTCCTGGTGAAGCTTCAACGTTTTTCTTCAATTCTCCTATACATTGCTGTGACCATGTGATAGCCAGTGTCCCATGACATATGATTCTGATGGATCTATGTTATATTGTCAAAAGGCATTTTCATCTAACACCTTTTCATCGACATGTAAACATTAAAGTATCAAAGCTCCAAATGGCCACTTCAGCAATTTTTTTCCCAGAGCAAAATTTTGCTTGCCCGTTGTCGGGAATTTTCCCTTTCCTCCCATGTAGTATGATCTCAGAGTTGGTATATTTAGTTAGGGGAGGTGTGGGAGCACAGCCCTCCACATCAGAGGGTATGGGGCGAAGCCCCCCACTTTGTAGGGTCTGACAGTTTGTTTTGTTTGTGGTTGGCCAAGCAATTTTTTCCCCTGTGAAAAAAATTTGCTGAAGTGGCCATTTGGAGTTTTAGTACTTCGATGTTTATGTGTCGATGAAAAGTCATTCGATGAAAACGCCTTTCAACAATGTAATATAGACCCATTTCTGACAGGTTAACTGATACACCTTTGATCATGGTTAAAACAATAAGAAATACCAGAAAACATTCACTTCTGATAAATAAATTACTTGTTAAATTACAGTAAGTGCATAATACAAAAACAGTAGATTCTGGTTACAATAATATTAAAACTGAGAATCAGGAAATGAGACACAATTTCATTACACATCAGGAAATACATGCAGGCCTGTGTGCTTCTCCATATTTACATTTAATGTGGTTCTTCACTATCTGTACTTCATGTAGACTTTCTGTGCCCTTGTTTTCCACCATGACGTATAGTGATACATTTTGCCTTCTACATGGATTAAAACTGAGAAGTTCCAGTGTTAGCATACATGTGTATAATCCAATGTTTCAGTATGTTTATTTCATGTTCCTTCTCAGTCTGCACACTAGAGTGACATTATACATTCTTTTACATGATAAATTCATATTCCTTGATAAATACACAACTCTTTGTGCAGGCAGCCTTACTAATTACAAATAGCAGATGTACAGATTGGTACATTGTGACAAGCCTCTGTTCCTTAACAACATAGCCGATCACACAGATGTCACTCACACCACCATTCTTCTAGGTGCCAGCCATCTTCAGAGACATAGACTCCACTTGTACCATCATCCATTCCAACAAACCACAACCATATACACACAAATACACAAATTCTTATCAGTGTGCATTTGGTGATCCTCAGCCCATCTTGGTGATCATCAACTTTGCACCATAATAGGTTCACAGGTTCATAATGGTGTAGTTCCTCATCACATCCTGGTTTTCCTCATTGTTGTTCCATCTCAGTGGTACAAAGCAGTATAAGAAGGAATGTACCACTTCTAAAGATGTGAAATATGTCTCATAATCTGATAAAATGTTGAACTAATGTCCCATCTCTTTCAGGTTGAACTAACTCATGTAATTTGTCTGACAACGTTGTTACAGCATTCTTCTACACATCAGAATAAAAGAGGTCACTACAGTCTTGAAGTACAGCATTTTGGAAAGCATGATAAACTGAGATTCCACTCTACCATGGATGTGGTATCTCTAATGGAGCACATGTTTACTAATGTGAAGCTGGAGCTTCTCTTGTTATCCTAGTGCTCCTGATCCTTGAACATTCCGGATGTTTGTCCTTATCCCAACGTAATGGTCATCATGCATTTACTGCCATAAAGCTGTAGAGCAGAATAAGGGTGGGTGCTGCACTTGAGGTGGTCTTCTTCAGATAAAATGTAAATCTGAGGTCTCATTTGCTCACATTACTGGAAGATTAGGTTAGTCACACTCTTACCAGTGTGGAGCTGATGGTGCTGGTCCCTCCTTGTACTGCTCACTCTTGTCCCATCATCTTGCTTTACAAAAGCATGATCAGGTGCTGCACTTCTGACCTGCTGTTATTCTTTGGAGAAGATAGTTTCATAGATCCATATGCTCATTCTAGGCAGATTGATCCAGTAGACCAGTAAGAGACTACTTAATGCAAGTTCCATTTTTATTACCCCTTATTAGTAATAGCCAAAGGGAGCAGCTTGGATGTCAATTTTTAAATCTTCATCTGCTCATCAATATTTGTTTGAGAAAGATGCTTGATTTGACACAGAAAGGGAGCTTATTCCACAGGAAATGGGTCCCTTAAGAGAGATATACCAACCAGTTTTGTTAATATTTTCACTGTACATTTAGGTCCTTGGAGTGGGTGTTGGTGATATTACTGTTTTGGGGATCTGTAATAAGCCAAGCTGGATTAGATGTTCATTACTTCAGAGGGAAAGTAGGGATCCTCGTGTCTTTAAGGGAAGAAGAATAAATAAAAGACTTTCAGTCATTCAGTGTAACTTAAGAATGGCATACCCAACATTTTCTTTTTCTATTATGGGCCTGATTAGGTAGTAGTGGAGAGGGACAATAACTTCATTCAGTCTGGAGAATATATGTTTGTTAATTAGCTGTGCTTGTTAGAAGGATTTTCTAATGACAATTAATACATGGTTGTCAAACAAGAGCTCATTTTCCATGACTGTAAGCCCCCAATAATTGCATTACACTTTTTGCGGGATTATTTTCAAAGCACAAGGTGAAGTACTGTTCTTTCCCAAAGAGTACTATACTGCTTTTTGTGTGTGTGTGTGTGTGTGTGTGTGTGTGTGTGTGTGTGTGTGTGTGTGTGTGTGTGTGTGTGTGTGTGTGTGTGAGTATGTCATTTTACAAATAAAAATATTATTATATCTGAGTACTGTTGGGATATTACTAATATTCAGTGATTTTAAAATATTTAATTACAGCTCTTAAGGGGTTGACTTATGTCATTTCAACCTCTTTAAGAAATGATTTACCTTTATTCCAAGTAAATGATCAAGCTTGGTGTTCATTTAAATGCAGTTAAAAATTTTTACTAGAAGTTATATTTAGCAGTCCAGTTTGATGGTAGACAATTTGGCACTCTTGATAAGTTTAAGAAGAAGAGTATCTATAACCCCCTGGCACATTCTTTATTCCATACTTTTTTTAAATTATATGAAGTTGATATTCACAAATATTTTTCAACCCATTTTTCTAGATGGATTTGTAATCTCAAGTAAGAAGAAAAGGAAATATTAGATTCACTTATGACCAACAGAGATATTAGAATCATGAAACTGGATAAGGGAGGGGGAGTTGTTATATCTGATACCACTGATTACGTAGGACAAATCTTTGGTATTTTACAAGATGATGAGACATACATCACAGTATCGCAGAATTAAATTAATATTGCTTATAGGAGGATTGATTTATTTTTGGAAGATTGTCATTTACAAGGGATTATTTCAAATTCTGTATATGAATTTCTTAACAAATAATTCCCCTTTTATCCCCTCGATCTTTGGTATCCCAAAGGTTCACAAAGACATGGAAAAACCTCCTCTACAGCCTGTTGTTTACACACAATATTCAAAAATTTATCCTCTGGGGGGGTTATTGATAGACTCTCAAAACCCTTTCTTCAGCAAGTTACCCATATCTTAAAGGATTCATAGGACTTTTTAGGGTGGATTACACATGAAGTGTGTCACAATCTTTTTTATTTCCTTACAACTACTAATGTAGATTTATTTACATGCATTCTGAAGGATGAAGGAATGGAGAGGTTAAATGACCCTGATCAACTGTAAATCCTTAAATGATGATGATGAGATTTTTTTATGATGGATTTGATGGATCTGGTGTTCTGCGATAACTTTATTTATTTATTTATTTTGAAGGAGAAACATATAAACAAATTAAGGGCATAGCTATGGGGGCATCGTGTGCCCCTTGCTATGCCAGTCTTGTTATGTGGTCAAGGGAGGATAAATATTTATTTCCTTCTAGATTTTATTCTTATTATAAAATATATTAAAGGTTTTTGGATTATTTATTATTTGGAATGGTTCTACTGAAGAAATCCACGATTCTATGAAGTACTTTAACAGCACAACTACGTATTTAAAATGTACCCATTCCTATCATTTTGATTCCACTAATTATTTGGATACAACCATTTATTAGAACAAAGTGGTGTCGAGTCCAGTATTTATAGGAAATCTACTTTCTCTAATGCATACTTGCATTTTAATAGTTTTCATCCTCTTCCCTATAAGAGAAATCTGGTAAAAGGCCAGTTTATTAAAATAACTAGAAAGGCATCTAACAAAGAAAGATTTTTTAAAAGAAGCAGTTATATTAAAGAGTATGTTTTGGGAGAGGGCGTACCTACAGTCTTTAGTAAAAAAGATAAGCAGGGAGATTATTGGAGGCTGGCGAGACAAATATATGCCCTTATCAGGACAAGGTTTACATAATGAAGCAACAAATGTTAATGAATTAATTAGTACGAATGGCAAAAGTACTATAGCTTCTTTAGACTGAAAATTATTTGAGAGAGCTTTTGTCATTCCTTATAGTATGGGCATGGAGAAGCTTAAAGATGTAATTAGAATAAATTGGACCATTTTAGACTGAATGATTCTCTTTATACGTTATTTGGTGATTCACACAATTCTGTATGTAAAACCACAGCTAATTTTAAAGAAATCTTGGAGAAATCAGGAAGATAGTGTAATCCCAAAAGTACCTGAGGTTCTCTCCTTCAGAGCAGATGCAAAACTGAAGTCACATTTGATTGTCCTGTTGCACTTCAAATTAACCACAATCTTTCCAGTGTGGATTATTGTCCCATCCTCTTGTTTTACAGAAGAATGAAAGATTCTGTACTCCTGGGCTCTTGCTCCTTTGCAATCTCTAAGATGTTACTCTGAGGTCCCTACTGAGGAAGTCAACAGTACCTCAAAGAATATTCCACATCTAATCTTGATGGCTCACTTGCTTCCTCCTTACAACAGGATAAAGGAGGTGCAGCTGTCTTGCTAAACAATCTTTTGCTGTTGTGTAGACTGTACAACATATCCCATCTTGACCTTGTCTAATCCTGCATCTGTTGAGAAGGATAAAGGAGGGCACTGCAGCCTTGAACTACTGTCCTTTGGAAGGAACATACATACAAACATATATACATACATACATACATACATACATACATACAAATATTTCAAGCACAGGCAAAAATGCCCTTCTAGCTTGCCAATATACCAAAACATTTGTTCTCATAATAAGTGTCCAGGCTGTTCTTAAAAATATCTAAACTAGTGCTTGTTTTAATGTAATTTGGTAGTCTGTTCCATGCATCAGCTGCTCTCTCAAAGAACCAATTAGTACACTTCTCATTCCTATAGACTCTTCTACGTAGGTTGTCTGATGATTCTCTAGTACTTTTTGATAACCCCAAACATTCCCAGAGGTAGTTGTCCCTAAATGCCCTATATACCTGAATAAGATCTCCTCTTAGATATCTATAAGAGACACTGTACAAGTTCAGATATTTTAGTCTTTCATAATAACTTAGATTTTCACATCTATGTATGCCCTTGGTATATTTCCACTGTACTCTTTCCAGTTTACCCATGCTTGTCTTCTTATAGGGTTTCCATATTGTTATTCCATACTCAAGTTTGGGTCTAATGTAACTAACAAACAATGACTTCATTATTTTTAATTTCTTAGACTTAATAAATCTTTTTATATGTCCTATAGTTCTATAACTATCATTAACCAATTGGTTGATATGATTAGAAAAACTCATAGCTGAATCTATCCATATACCCAGGTCCTTAAATGAGTCTACAGTTTCAATAACTGTGTGCTGTATTAAATATTCACCTTTCAGTTTATGTCTCCCAAATCTCATATGCTTAGTGTTAGATGTATGTATAAGCATATTATTCTCCTGTACCCAAATGGTCAATTTAGTCAAGTTATTTTGCAGACATGCATTATCTGTGACACTTGTAATCAGTTTACCCAATTTCAGGTCATCTGTGTATAGACTGTAGAATACCTCAGATGAAAAAGTTAGGTTTGAAAGATACAATCTAAACAAGTAAGGGCCTAGAACAGAGCACTGTGGGACACCCTGACTGTAACCAAGGATTTCTGAAACCAAGGTATGTGAAACTTAGGTCCCATCTGTTCATACATGTGTCAGTTCAAGGGGGAATATATAACTACCAGTGTGCAAATGGTGTCCACCATGCTATCCCAGCCTTCCTTAGCTTTGTGCCATCTGGATGCTTGTCTTCATTACAACCCGCTGTTCATTATCTTTCTCCCATCCTAGCACAGGACTTCTGCATAAGGGGGGGGCCTGCAGTTCAGGTGGTCTCCTTCAGTACATATATAAACCTGGAGCCTCATTTGACACTGTTGCTGGTAGTGCAGACAAACCATGCACTTACCAGTATGGGGATAATGTGTTTTCTTCTGATGCTAGTGCTGCTCATCCTTGTCCCATCATCATCTTCTACAGAGTCATGGTGGGTTGTAAATCTTGAGCTAATGCTCTTTGCCTTTGGATACACTTTTAATGTGAGGTTATTTATGAAACAATTTCCTCATAGCTTGAATTAAACACATACTTACCAGTAAGCATCTGGTGCTCTCTTGCCATACTACATTCCAGTATGGCTGTATATATTTACATTACATGGTGCACTTGTGTCCTTTGATGACTAAATGACTCTACCTAAGAAATCATGTTAATGACAAATGGTACACATGCAGTATAGCTTTTAGCAATAGTCTTGTTACACTGTGACAAACCTCTCTAGTACATCAAGATGGCCAGTCATATAGACATCTGCCAGTCACACCATCATGCCTATTGACAAGTATTTTATGTACAGAAACATAGACACCACTCACACCAGTGTATATACCAACAAATAGTAATTATTTAAATACATACTTGCCTACTGGCATGCATCTTGTGTTGCTCCTCCTTTCTTCCTGTGGACTCACCTTTTTACTACCACCGTGTAGGTTCTCATTCTAACATAGTTTTCCTCCGACTTCTTCTGTTCTAGTGCTGTACAGCAGCTAAGGATAGCATAACCATCCCTGCCTTTCTGATAAGGTGTTGAATTAAGGTCTCCTGTTATGGTTAGTGTTCATGAAATTACTGTTGTTTTCATTTTCTGATGGCAGCAAAGAATGCTCTTCTCAGCGCCTACAATGAGCCCAGGATTTCCTCCTTCTATAATGCATACAGGGTCACATGTAGCATATTTAAGTATGACTGTAAATTCTTTGTATTAGACCTGTTTCTCCTACTACTACTGGAACTGTGTCTCTCTGTACATAACACACTGTAATCAATGGCTGTAGCAATTTCAATGATCCATGTCACTTTTGTCTTTTTTTTCTGGAATACTATATCGGGTATTCTCACATCTATTTTTTATATGTTGTAATGGTGATCCCGTGTGATAGAAACATCATAATTCTCTATAAACTAAGCTTTGTGGTTCATGTTTCCAGTGCTTCTCAGCTACTTTTATATTTTAACATTTGCACAATCCCCAGAGCAATGGTCTTACTGCATTACTGTGCCTTTCATTATACAGGATCTCTGCCATGAGTATCACACCAAGCAACAAGATGTGTGATTGTTTCTAGCTACATTTACAGAACCTGCATTTGTCTGTCTCTCTCACATTTTCAATGGACTTTGAAAACCTTGCACGTAGTCCACTTTCTTGTGAAAACCTTGTACATAGTATACTATCCTGGGACACCATTATTAGCCGTTCATCCTTTTGGTATCAGTTTACCTCTCCTTAACCATTTCTGCATCAAATCTTGTCCCAGAAGATCTCTTTACTTGCCACTATATACATGGATTTTCTTTTTTTTTCCTTCTCATTTGATCCTTTTCCTTGGAGTCTTTCTATTGTTTCTTTTTTTTTTTTTTTTTTTCATTTAATTGTTGTCTGATTTTTGTCTACTGCTGGTTCGGTTTCCATTCCCACTTCTTTCCAAAATGATTCTGTAAAACTAAGCAAAGATGTTATCTTAGCCTTCTCCTCATGTTTTAAAACTTCTCCTTTATGGTTCTGATGACATCAGATATGTATGCATTGCCATGCCTGCAGATCTATACATGAAGTCATTTTTGAGGGGGCCCATACCTCCTTCAGAGCAAGCACTATATAATCTTGGTATACAATGATTTTTATACCTCATTTGTTAATCATGAAGTATTTTTCCTGTTTTTGTATCCATTTGATTCAGTACTTGTTGAGGCCAATCAGTGACCCAAAGCTCTGAGTTAGAACAGGAAGAGCAAACTGAATTATAGTTTAGACTTTAAAACTAATATGAAAAACTGCCTTGATATCTAGGAATAGTCTTCTAAAGTGTTCTTTACTGAGCTTTATTCTCATTTATTTGTGTATTATTGCTGACCCTTCATCTATTCCTAAATATGTATAAACACTCTCCTGCTCAAGTTACTTTATATCACATTTCCGCCCCCAGATTGATGTTTTCTCAGAGCTGCAGCTTTCTTTCTTTTTAAAATTATGCTTCTGCACATTTATCTAGACCAATAATCATTCTTTAGTCATCTAATAAAGTTTTAACTATTTGTAGTTATGATTTAATTTCCTCATTGGCTGAACTACAAAAACATAATGTTATCCACAAAAAAGTAGATGAGAGTTCTTTAAACAATATTGATTTCTGTGCAGCACCCTTACAGTATCATCCTCCCTGATATGATCTGACCAATAAAGCAGTCACTTTCAGAGTCACCATCTACCCTGACCCCCCCCCCCCTCCAGCTAGGCCCAAACAAAAAACTTCTCCAAAGCTGATTACAACCTCCTGAGGGATGGTATAAATAGCTTCATCCCCTCCCCCTCTGTAAGAACTGGCACCAATGTCCAAATTTACACCAAAGTACTATATGAGCATTCATATAGATGCATAGAATCAGGAATACCTGACAGGACAAAATCATCCTCTACTAGGAAGAGTAAACCTGTCTGGTGGACATCTGCAATAAATAAACTGTATAACAAAAGGAAAGAATTGTTGTCCAGGACCAAGAAGGAGCAGGTGCCCATTTGGAAGTAATCTCTCCTTAGTCTGAACAAGCAAATAAGAGCACTAGTGAAATCCTCTAAAGCCAACTTCAAGTCCAAATTGGCGACATCTACTAGAGAATATCATAAGACCTTCTTCACATATGTCCACAATCTCAAAGGAAGCACACAGATCTGTTCAAAACTGGTGGTCAAGGATACCACATACACAAATGCTGCAGATATAGCCAACCTGCTGGCTGACAGATTCAGCAAAAACTTTATCCCTCTATCCCCTTCATCAGTAAATCAGGATATCCCCAGTACCTAACCTCCTCCCCTTATCTCTAGGAAACAGGTCATCACTGCCCTCTCAAAGGCAAAAAATACAGCCTCTATGAGACCCAATAACATCCTAGGCTGCATCCTACATGAACTCAAGCATGAACTTGAAGAACCATTAGGCACCCTATTCAACCAAAGCCTGAATACTGGCTTTGTTCCAGCTGAGAGGAGGACAGCCACTGTTACCTCTTTACACAAAGGTGGAGCATCCACTGATCTGGAAAATTATAGACCCATCAGCCTAACTAGCCTGATCTGCAAGGCCATGGAACTTATTAACATGGACCTCATTAACAGGGGCATTGGCAACCTCCAAACACTCAACCCCACACAGTTTGGCTTTGTCAAGGAGAGGACATGTCTGTTAAATCTGGTCAAGTTCTTTGAGACAGTCACCAAAGCCATGGATAAGAGGAAGATGGTGCACACCACCTACCTTGACCTAGCCAAAGCCTAACACTATTCCCCACTTGAGTATAATAGATAAACTCTCTCAACCAGGCATCACTCCCTGTGTTCCCAGATGGGTTGTAAACTGGCTCAACTGATAGAATCCACCTAATCAAAATAGGGGAAGCCACCTCAAGCAGTAGACCCATAATGAGCAGCGTATCCCAGGGATCGGTCTTGTGTCCTCTGATATTCGAGGTATATTCTCTGAGGTGAAGGCCAAAACCAGGTGGCTATGGCTGACCAAGTTTGCACATGACTGCAAGCTGGGTGTGGTGATCAATTTCCCCAAGTGATGTGGATGTCCACCAACAAGGTCTACCCAAACAAATGACTGGTGCCAGAAACATGGCCTCAGGCTGAATGCCAAAAAATGTATCATCATTTGGGGAGAGTGATGTCCCAATATTTTATCACATTAATAACAACATCATAGGCATGCAATTAGTCGTGAGGGGTTTGGGCACCCAGGTTGATAGCAACCTGACTTTTGACCACCATGTTGCTTCCATTGTATGGAAAGCCTTCTATGTGGCCCACCTCATAAGTAAGGTTATCTCATCCAGGAACAAGGAGGTCATAACATCCCTGTATTCTTCCCTTAAGGTCAATTATTGAGTACAATGTCACCTTTGGCATGTACCTCACAAAGCACATGCAGCAGCTGAAGAGACCACAGAGGTTCCTCACCAGGAGAATCCAGGCCCTCAAACATCTACCCTACACAGATAGGCTAAAAGCCCTGTCCCCCTAATCAGTTTCATACAGACTCCTCAGAGGTGACCTCTGTCTGGCATACAAAGCAATCTCAGACCCCACCTTGATGGGACTGCTGCATATCTGCAAGTCAAGCTCGACTAGAGTAACCCACATGCATGACCTCAACCTAGTCTGTGACATCAATGGGACGTGTTGGCAGGACAGCTTTGTGTCCCAAAGACTCCCCCATCTGTGGAATACACTCCCTGTCCATGTCAAGCAGAGTACCTTATTAACCCTTTTAAGCACAACCTGGATAACTGGATGGAAAACAGAAAATACACCCCTGGGATTCCACCTGTGTCCCTGCTGGACAGGGGCTTTGGCTGCTGACTTGTATAAACATGGACTAAACTCTTGGCTAGGCTTATAAGGGCCTCAAGGCCAATAGCCTAATAACTTCCTATGATCATATGAGAGCCAAATTGTACTCATAACCAAATGGGTTAAAGACAAGACAAAACAGCAGTGGGAAATAATCACCCAAAAATATCCACCTTTGAATTTTTATCCCTTGGATAGTAATTTGCTCTTTGTCATGGCTCAGCTGCAAAGTGGTTTGCCACTATTTCATGGTCACCGAAAGGTAATTGATCAGTGCAGGGTTTCTCTTATACATCCGTAAGTATTCCATTATATATGAATGTGAGATACTGCCTAATGCTTTTTTGTAATCTATTTATACCATATATAGATTTTTTCCCCTTTTTACAACTCTATGTTTTGGCTTTGTTTAGCAACAAATGGCCCTTTGTTCCATATAAACTATCCCTCCACAACTCCTTTTTCCCATGTTTGCACTTGGGGTAGGGGTGTCACTTCACCAGTGGCAATCATCTAGACCCAAGGTTTACACCGCCAGGTGGCTAGCCCTGCTGTGGTCCCTTTGTTCCATATGACTTTCTTTTATTACTTCTTTGATAAATTAACATTATTACCTTTTTTCTAAATAATTTATAAATTTTGCATCAATTCCAGTATATCATTGGTATATTGTTAGATGGCAAGTTATTGGTCTGCAATTCTTAGGATGGCTTGCAGGCTCACTGTTAAGGAGGACTATCATTATTCCTGTTGTAAACCAGGTTGGTGTCTGTTTGGGATACATGTGAAAGTAATACTTGCTCAGGGTTAAGTTTTTGTATAAAATTGTTAATACCTTTAACTAGAATTTAGGTATAGCATCAGGGCCTCAGAATTTCCATTTAGGAGCTTTTCCTAATTTTTTCTCAGTTTCTCTGTTACCTCATCCCATTTCATATCTTGTACATTAAAACTCCAAGCCGAAAAGACAAACAACCTTGCCTTGCTGGCTAGGCTTATGTAGGCCCTCAGGCCGATAGCCTAGTACCTACCTATGAACCTATGAACCTATGAACAACAACTGTTTCTTTTAATCTTTCTATCGATTCAACGTATTTGTTAACTTAAACAGGGTCTTCATAAATACTTCTACAAAATTTACCTATTTCTTTTGTGATGGTCTTTCTCTTCCTTTTGCATTTTTCCCCACGGTCTATAGAGCACTTTTGGGTCATTAGTGACCTGCTTACTTTTTACTTTTCCTTTATAGTTATCTATACAGCCTACCCATTCATAAAGGAGGAAACTCCACCAACATCTCCAATTTCAGACCAATCGCAATCTTGTCTCCTTTCTCAAAAATATTAGCAAAATGTATCCACAAACAAGTCATGCAACACCTACTACAGGAAAATCTACTTACTCCCACCCAACATGGCTTTCGCCCCAAATACTCCACCATAACTGCACTAATATCATTCACAAACACTACATCTCTTGCTTGTGATAAAAACAAACTGGTCTCCTGCCTATTCCTGGACCTCTCCAAGGCCTTTGACACGGTCTCCCACCCCCTTCTTCTGGCCAAACTATCTAACCTAAATTTCTCTCCATCTACCATTTCCTGGTTTTACAGCAATCTCTCTGATTGTCTGCAATCTGTGAAATGCCTCTCTGCTCTATCCCCTTCCCTCCCAATGAAAATGGAAGTCCCCAAGAGTCTATCCTTGGCCCACTACTCTTTAATATTTTCGCTAATTTACTACATACCTCTTATCCCCTGTCATCCCTTATACAATATGCCAATGACTCTACCATCATCACCATTGCAGATACTCCCTCTGACCTCAACTCTGCCACCCAAGCATCCTTTTACTCCATTGAATCCTGGATCTGCAGCAACAAACTAATCCTCAACCCTAAGAAAATTAAGCTCTTACTCTTTCTCCACAAGCACTCCTTCTGTCCCAGCCTTACACCTGTTCTCTCCAAATACTCACCAACTAGGCCTCTGCGTAGCACTGACCAAGACCTGATACAAATATATAAACACAAGACCAAAACTGGCTACAATCTGTACAGCTACAACCCTTCCATATCCTGGAACAAACTTCCCTTAGAAATTAGATCCCTTAAACACCCTAAACCAGTGGTGCAAAACATCTGGCCCTGGGGCCAAATCTGCCCCTCTACGCAACACCATCCACCCCCCAGAGAGTAATCGAAATTTTTTAAAAAAGTGAAAACATGCTATGCCTTACTCCTGTCATGCAACTTTCCAGCACATGCTTACTTACCCAACTGACTGCAGTTGCACACACCTCTAATTTTAGCTGCTGAAGTAACTATTCTTGTTGTTTATAACTTATAGTCTGCAAACAGTAACTTTCTGCAAGAGTGTGTAATAAGTCATGGCTGCAAGCTAGAATAAAGTTAAATGCAAAGTTGATGTAGAAAACAGGCAATTTCATGACTGCTGTCTTAAGTAAAATGCCAGTCACCTATACCTATTGTTAACTCGTAATGGCTTACTATGTTTTGAGGTGGCCCACAGCTGCATTAAGAATTTGTGTAGTGGCCCTCCCCACAAAAAGGTTGTGCACCACTGCCCTAAACAATTCAAAACTGTCACTAGAGAATACCTAAAAACAAACTGGTCTTGCCACTGCACTCATCCTCCCTTTACTATATTTCCCATGCCTCAAAAAACACTATCATTACCTCTCCTCCCACTTCTGCTCTCTGCCGGTTTAATCTCACTAGCCCCCTTATCCTGTATATTCTCACTAGCCCCCTTATCCTGTATATTCCCACTAGCCCCCTTATCCTGTATATTCCCACTAGCCCCCTTTCCAACCGCAGCTTACTATCTTATCTTATAGCCTTTCCACCTCCATTAAACATCTGTCTTACTCTCAACTCTGCTCCCTTTCTCTCTCCTATATTGTAACCAGACAAGCCATATGGTCTACAAATTATAGCTTGTTATATTCTATCTGTATCAATTTATGTATTTACATCTGTATTGTTTAAAATGTCTTACTCCTTGCATTCTTAAGCAACTATTAATGCAAAATAATACTCACACTGTATGTATGTAGTGAAAAATAATTATATGACTTCTTCTGCTCATAAATTGTATCTTACTGTGGGGCTTTTCTCCCCAGATCTCCGCTGAAAATGGGCCACTAAGCCCATTCGGACAACCCAGTCAACAAATGTAAAATAAATAATAAATAAATCTGTGTACCTTCTAAGATTTTCTGCTTGTACTCATATGTTTAGTTTATTATTTTTGTAAATAGTGCATGATGAATCCTGGCCTGTTTGAATACTGAGCATTGCCTTTACCTTGTATATGTGTCTTAAGTATTTTTGATAACTGTTCCCTTTTCTATATTTTTTCAACAGTGATACTTCTTGTCTTAATTGCTTATAGTTTTCTTTATTCATTGCTTCCATGGTTGCATTATACTTGTTCCTTTACTCTACGTTTGTGTGGTGACACTTTATCCATTATTAGTTTAGCTGCACGGTACTATATCTGGACTGATTCCAAAAGAGTTGCTCTCAGTGTAAGCCTGGCCTGTTTCTGAAAGATTGGTTTTCAGTGTAATTGATTACTTTAGTGTAAGGCTTTTGTATACACAGGCTTACTATGGGGACCAGATTCCAAAAAAACTACTATCAGTGTAAGTGGTCACTTACCCTGAGTGCAAGTCTTTTGGAATCTGAGAGCAAGTCTTTCAGAATCTGGGACATCATATTTATTTCTGTTTTTTCACAAGTTCTTCTTAATAGCCTTGATTACTATATTCAACTGTATTACCAATCTTCTAACATTTTGATACTTATTTACTTTCTGTAATCTATTTCTTTCGTCTATTCTAATATGCCTTAATATGCCTATCCATCTATAGTAAATCAAGCAGGTCTTCCCTTAGTTCATTTTCTTCTGAACTGTGAGCATTTTCTTTGCCCTGTTTCCTGTGAATATTCTACAGAAAGTTCCAGCACATCATCCTCTGACATATCATCTTCGGGTCTATATCACTTTGTCGAATGCACTAAAAATTGAATACTTCTTTGTCGAACTTTATCTGTAGAAACTTAATCGATCGAACAATCACTTCAGTGAAGATTTATCCGGGGAGAAAAACTATGTGGCCATCATTGGGAGTTTTCCCTTTTCCCCACTGTAGTGTGATGTTGGAGTTGGTATATTAAGTTGGGGGGATAGGGGGCACAGCCCCCAGCTGGGTGTTTTTTGTCATGGTTGGTAGGTTGGCCGAGCAATTTTTTTTTTCCCTGGGTAAATCTTCACTGAAGTGATCATTTGATGGATTAAGTTTTGACTGATAATGTTTCACGAAGAGGTATTCGATATTTAGTTTGTTCAACAAAGTGATATAGACCCATCATCTTCATATGAACCCTACTTCATCTGCTGCTCCTTCATATCGGGATCCATTTGTCTTTAAGTCCAAAACATTACATGCATCAAAGTTGCCATGGTTTCCTTCTCCTTACATTGCTGTGCAACATCAAATGGTTATTCATACAGGTCTCCTATAGAAGGCTCCAAAGCATTACCATGTGGTAAATGTGGCAAATCTTCTTCAGATGCCTCCCACTCCACCTGCTGCTCCTTAATCTTGGGAACTGTTGAACCAATATGCTGTGACATTGCCCATGTTGACGCGTCCACAGTAAACCCTTCACTTTGTAGATAATTTATAACTTCAGGTTCTCTTTTACCTCTACCTCAGTAATCCTCTTTTCTACATTCCCCCTTTGTGATCTTATATTTTGTATTGTGAAATTTTCCATTTTCAAGTGCCTTTGCCTATATTTCTCTTCAAATATCTTTGGTACTGCATTTTTTATCGATTAATTTGACTCTCTCCATTAAGTATATTCTGGCAACATATCAAATCTCTTTTTCTTTCTCATGTCCATCTTTCTTTTTTGTACCTTTCAAAAAGCTCTTGTGCTTTTTTGCACTTTCTCACTTCCTCTTCCCCTTCATTTTCCACTGCACCATATCAAGATTGCTAGGCAAAATTATGTCCATTTACATGACCATTCATACTAACAAGTTCCAATCGTCTACAGAGACACAGATGCCATTTTCAGTAGCATTCATGTCATAGAAATGCATCTTATCTACAGTAAAACACACACCACCATTCATGTTACACAAGTGCGTGCTATGTATGCAGACACCGACATCACTCTTACCACTTTTCATGTTATACAAGTGCATGTTATCTACAGTAAGACAAACACCTCTAATACCACCATTAATATCAAGAAGCATTAGTTATATAACCATAAATGCACACATATTTATATATCTGTCACTGGTTCACCTCATTTCATCCTAGTGCACTTCATTTTTGTATCATCACCATGTGGATTGTCATCTCATCCTGTATTTCCTTATCTTTGTACCATGCTAGTGCCATAGAGCTGTGTGTTTGGAGTGAAGCACTTTAAATTATTTCACTGTGATGCCTTTCTGCTAACCTGATAAAATGTTTAACTAAGGTCAACATCCGTCCGACCGTATTGCTGCTACTTGTAGTGGAGGAAACTCTCACTAGTAAGTAGATGGCAATGGCTATTCTGTCCTAATGCTCAACATGCTTATCACATCCTACTCGCACTGATCAGTATAAAGGAGGATGCTGCAGTCTCAAAGTGCTGTCCTTTAGATAGTATGTTAAACAAAGACCCCATATCTGAATGTTTCATGTTCCAGTGGAACACACAGCAATATGTAGCTGGTGGTCCTCACTCTATGGCAATACCTATCATTCTGCTGCTGTCTGGATGGTTGTTTTCAGCCCAACCTGCTGCACTTTATCCTTTCTTTATCCTAATGCATAGAGCACCATAACACGGTTCAGGCACTCGATGTGCTCTGCTTTATAGAAGAAGTAAACCTGAGCTCCAATTTATCATGTTGCTAGTAATTCCGATTAATCCCAAATACATCAGTGTCTAATTGATGGCATTCTTAATATCATGATAGTGGTCATCCTTGTCCTCTCCTTAGACTCTACAGAAGCAAGCAAAAGATGGCATACTTCTCAACCTCTTAGAGCTAGAAATCTGGACAATGCCAAAAATAATGGGGTGTCAAAGGTACAAAAATCAGGGACAGATTTTTATTATGGTCTTACAAATTTAGGAGGGTGATAGAAAACTAGGTTTTGCATTAGCATGGATGAAGTCTGAAACTAAAATGTCTTTAATTATTTACTGGTATCTGTCTCCAGTGATTTGCCAGAAAACCACCATTTTTTGAGGTATAGACCAAAGTATGAGGTAAAAATCTGGAAAGTTGAGAGGTATGAAAGAGGGAGCTGCACTCCTGATTTGCAAATCTTTTCCTTTCAATCACATGTTAAGGCCCTTTCTGACAAGTTGTTGGTAGCTTGAAAGGAATGCACATTTAGCAGTGGGTATCTGGTGCTTTCTCCCATAGTGCACATTAGCAGGGCAGTAGACATTCCTTTCACATAGTACATTTCTGCTCTTTCTTGAATGTATAACCCAATATGCAAGCAATTGTCTTAATCACAAATGGCAGACCTACACAAGGATAATACTAAAGTAACTTGAGCAGCATCTAGTCAAGTTTCAGTAATACACTCCTGCTTATTCACAAATACTTGTACTCCTAGCAATAAACAAGTGCCAGTAAATAAAAAAAGTAAAAAAAATGTTATCAAGTAAAAAAAAAGTGTTTTTCATAGGAGACAAACTCTTCTGCCCCCCCCCCCAAAAGTGAGGGCTTGTTCCACATATCTCCAGTGTCTAAATATATTGTCTGGAATGTGACACCAACATGGAGTTAGTATATTGAAAGATATGTCTATTTATTTAAGTTTCTCAAACTCGAATGCACAGATGAGCATTCATCAGTAAGCAGCTGAAAGATGACCAAATAAAAGACAACCCCTTACATCTTTGCTTTTTCTAGCAGTATTGTTTCATTATGACCATCTTCTGTACCAAATGAATATAGTCAGTAACTAAGAGGTCCATTCTCACCACTGGTCATATTGAGTATCATATTATATACAGAGCCATAGATACCAGTCACACCATATGTAGTGATTATATAAAGACAAATGCAGATTTACTTACAAGTGTGCATCTGATACTTATCCTGTCGTGCCTGGATGACCATCATTCTATATTCAGGATCCCATCTGACTCTCCTTACCACTGCCCGCCCCAGAGGGTGCTGCTGCAGAACGGGTCTAAATCATATGATCGACATTTCAAAATATTGAAGCAAATTCACTCGACATGAAAATGTCGAACGCTGACTTTGTCAAATAGCCAAAACACAGATTTCTTTCCAAAGGAAAGAAATCAGAAGGCCGACAGCCAACACCCCCCACACCCCCCTAACTAAATATTCTAACTCTAAGACTGCACTACAGTCGGGGAAAGGGCAGGAGTGACAGAACGGCCAACCAATTTCTTTCCCTTTGAAAGAAATCAGTGTTTTGGCCATTCAACAAAGTCAGCATTAGACATTTTTGTGTGAAGTAAATGTGCTTCAATATTTTGAAATCTCGATTTTGTGATATAGACCCCTGTAGAGCAGCAAAAGGTGGTGCAGCACTCATAAGGACTGCTCTAGTTCTGATCTGCTGTTGAATTAAGGTCCCATTTGTCTGCTACACTGGTACTTTAACTTAAATAAACAGCGGTGTGTGGAATGATTTCCTCATCCCATCATGGCGCTACACATCCTTGTCACATTCATGCTCTGGTGGATAAAGGAGGGGGCTCACGTTAAAGCACTGTCCTTACAATACGTTAAACTTAAATGATGTCTGTCCATATGTATGGCAGCTCAAGCAGAACCCATCATTGCCAGTGTGTACCTGGTGCTCCTTATGCAGGCCTTGTGCCCCTCAGTCTCATTATGATGATATTTGCCCTCTGAGCCTGATGCTCATCATCCTTCTCCCATCCTAAAGCAGCACAGCCGTAAGTGAGGGTTCTGTGGATGAGGTGCTCTCCTTCTGGAAGACATAAAGCTGAGGTTCCATTTGACTGCATCACTGGTATAGCTGAAATTAAACCCTCACCTACCAGTGTGTTGCAGATGGTACTCTCTCCATCCTGCTCCAGCTCATCCCAAACCAATGTGGTGAAGATGGCACTCACTCCAACCTACTACAGCCATCCTCAGGCTTTAGTGAAGCAGAATAGGGTGGCACTTTGATGGGCTACTGTTTTCTTTCATTCAGATTAAATACTAAACCAAGGTCCTTACAGACCAAGCTGGTAGTAGCTTGAAAGGAAAACACACTTGCCAGGGTGCAACAGATGGTCTTATCCCATCCCACACTCTTAAATGTTATTAGAATTTCCTTTTACCTGGTACATTCATTCTATTTGACAAACACAATGCTTTACAATGCTCTACTCCAAGAAACCTTCTTAAAGCATTAATAGCAAACCTACATAATTCCTTTTGCTAGCAAAGCTACTCCATTTTGAAAAGCTTGTATACTATATCAAGATAGCTACTCACAAAGTGATCCACTCACACCACCATTCATATTGAGCACTACATATTTCTGACAAAAACATAGAAACCACTCCTACCACCAACAGCAACAAACAATAGTCAAACAACCATAACTGTGTGTGTACATGCATGCGAACAGACATTCAAACACACACACACACACACACACACACACACACACACACACACACACACAAACACACACACATACCCCCACACACACACACACACACACACACACACACACACACACACACACACACACACGCATACATGCACGTATGAGCACACAGAAACCACTCTCACCATCATCAACAGCAACAAAAAATACTTGTACAAGTAAAACTGTGTGCATATGTGGACACACAAACACACACACACACACACACACACACACACACACACACACATGCATGCACTTACAGGTGGGCAGCTGTTGCTCCTTATGCAGTTCTGCTGGGCGTTATCTTTGTAAAATTAGGCTATGGATATACATCCCATTTGGTTCCCCTTCTCCTTGTCCCATCCTAGTACTGTAGATTAGTTTTATGGAGTGTGCTATACTGTAAAGGATGCCCTGTCCTTCTGATATACAGTCAGACTAAGGTTCTATTTTATCCCATTGGTAATACTTCAGGCAGAGCAATCTCTTATCAGTGTGTAGTTTATGCTCCTCATCCTTTTATGGTGTTTGACCCCCTTGTTACATCCTATGTCTGGGGAGTAGGATAAGCAATGATGTGGCAGTGTTTCAATGCCTTCCTTTGTGTAATATGTTAAATGGAGGTCCTAGCTGACCATGTATGTAGCTCAGGTGGAACACCAGTGTGAAACAAGTGCTTCATATGCATGCTTACTGAGCCTCATCCTCATGCCATGTGGATGTTTGTCCTCATCCCAGCCTACAGTTCATAATCCTTTCCCTTTCCAGTGCAGTAAACCAGTGGAAGGTTTGCTATATTTGAGGTAACTCAAAAGGGACATACACCAATGTGCACCTGGTGCTTTCTCCCATCCTGCACAAGAGTATGTAACTAGACATTACCTTCACTTGATATGTTCATTGATGGATACATAACTCTCTATAGATTTAACCTTTTTAATCAGAAATAGCAGAATAAATTATTGCCATTTAGTAGCAATGTTTTATATCTTGACAAGTCTTAGTACCACAGTAAGGTAGCCAATCACACAAAGATCTATTTGCAACATTATTTATGCTGACTAGTACTAGTTAGCAAATACAAAGACATCACTCACACCACCATCTATACCAACAAATAACAATTATGTAAAAAAAATACCTGCAATTTTTTCCAGTGTGAAGCTAGATCTTTGTACCATCCGGATAAAGATTTTCTGTTCCTGGTTTTCTTCCTCCTTTTCCTATCCCAGTCCTATAGGACGTGTGCTGTCCTTCTGGAATAATGTTAAATTAAGTCCCATGTGACCTTGCTTAGGCTAGCTCTAGAGGAACAAACATTCATTAGGGCATTCTAGTGCTTCACATCTGGGGCACGTCACATTTCTGTTGAGCAGGATAAAGACGCATGTTGCAGGCTTGACGTAATACCAACTGGGTGATGTGTTAACGTGAGATTGTCTTTCTATGAATGTTAAAACTCAAGTGGAAAACACATGTACCTGTGTGCATGTGCTGTTTCTCAAATTATGCCAGTTATGAGCATTCTCTTATTATCTGAATGCTGACTTATAAAACTTCACTCAAACAGCATTCCTTATCCCAACCTGGTGTTCATCATCCATTTCCCATCATAATGCAGTAGAGCAACAAAAGAGGCTGGTCCTGCTTTCTGAAACCAAGACAAGCTGAGGTGCTAACTGTGTTGCTGGTAGGTTAGAAGGTTAGAATAATCTTATACTTACCTATAGGAGGCTGTTGGTGCTGTCCCCATCATGGTAAGGCTTATTCTTATGCCACCCTAAGACTCTATGGACACAGAAGGGGTACAGCATTCCTGGTCTGCTATTCCTTTCCTTTGAATAAGATGATAAACTGAGATTCCTTCTAAACAGACTGACAAGTCTGACTCCAGCATACACTTACCAGTGGTTATCTAGTGGTCTGTTACAAGAATGTCTCTTAACATCTACCCAACATGGCTTCCGTCCAACATGCAGTACAACTATTGCCCTCTTATTATTCACTGACACCATAAACAAATACAGGGACTCAGTCAGACTTGCTTCTTCCTTATTCTATGACCTATTGAAAGGTTTTGATACAGTTTCTTACCTTAAACTCCTGTACAAACTGTCTCAACTTGGACAATCCTTTTCTTCAATACTGTGGTTCAATAGCTATCTAACTGACAGGCTGCATACCTCTCTGCATGCCTGCAAGTCTCCACTTATGTGCCCCAAGCCTCAATTCTTGGTCCCTCTGCTTTAATATCTTTATCAATGACATCTATACCTCTGTAGTGCCAGTCTGTCTTATACAATATGCTGATGATTCTGCAAATTTATATGCATCTAAGTAACTTGCCTCAACTCCCCCATATCACTCTAGGAACTTTTTTCTCAGTTGTGAAATGGCTCCATAATGTCCCAGCTACTACTCAGCCCTAAAAAAAAACAAAGTCAATGCTATTTTTCGTCAAATCACACATGCCTGATGAAGTGAATTTCATAATCTTTTCACTAAACAAAACTGAAATTAAAGTAGAAAGTACAAAAGTACAAAGCTTCATGGAGTGATTCTAGAGGATGACTTTAAATTTGACTTACATGCTCAACATACCATTAAAAAGACACATCAAAAGTTAGGGATGCTGTACAGGCATAAAACAACTTCCTTAGCAACACTACCAAAACCACTCTTGCCACTATCTACCTTTTCTCATCTTTCTTATATGGTGCACCCATCTTACCCAACCTTCAAGCTACAATTAAAAATAAGCTAGAGGCATGATATAATAAGACTGCAAAATTTGCCACCAACAAACAATATCACAGCCACTGCTTTTTTGCTCTTAAGGCTTTCAAATTGCCTCAAACTGCCTCACCACTTAGACTGCATGCAGCTCATCTTCACACACAACATTCTTCACAAAGCCAATGACTGCCCTGCTTTTACTTCTGTTCTCCATTCCTATCACCCTAATAGACTCTATTAATACTCAGTCACTGAAAATGTAATTCTGTCTGCGACTTAGATCTCCCTCTAACCTCTCCAGTTTCTAATAACCACTAAAAGACTACCTAAATAAAACTTGACTCTGGTCCTGCACTACCCAAGGCTGAACTAGTCCCTCTTTCCTTCCACTACTAGCATACTTTGACTATGTTCAGAGGGAATTAATAAAATATATTTCTTAGGCAAATAAATATATTTTTGCCTGTGCTATATCATCTAGTCATCTTTGTTCAAAAGAGTATACTCAGTCCCCCGGATTTACTAAACATCCATGCAGGACTAGCTTAGTCCTGCACGAAAGTGCCCAGTTAGGAGCGGGATGGCAGCATGCCATGCATATTAATAAGGTGCGCTTTCCGAGCTCCTAGGCTTACATGGAGAGTGTACGAGTGCAGGGGGCGTGTCTGAGAGCAGGGCTCTCAGAATAAACATGCCCCTGCAATGTAGAACAGCAGAAAGTGGTAAGAAATGAGCGAGCCCGCTCATAGGTGTCTGGATATCCCCATCAACAGTCCCCCATGTGTACAACAGCAACAGTACATAGAAATTAAATGAAGAAACCCTTTTAATTTTTTTTTTTAAATCCAAGTACAGCTAACCGTAGGTGCGCGCGTGTGCCCATTGCTTAGCTATGGTTATAGCAGCTGAAAAGGATAACAAGGAAGATATATGCAAATGAAGCAGCATAGCAATAGTGTAGTGGGCATAGTATTCACGTAACGAGCAGGCATTCCCGGTTCGAGTCCCACTGCAGCACAGCCTACTTTACATGGCAATGCACATTACAACCAATATTTTTGTTGCAAAACCCACTAAATAACATATATTTATGAACTGGAGTACTGCAGGAAATGCACATGTGAAGTGTCAGTAGAATAAGGCACTAGTAAGCAGGTTCAACCATAAATAAGCAGTAGTAAGCATATGTAAGCACTAGTAAGCGTGCTTAAGCGTGTTTGCGTGGGGGCAAGCACTGCCTACACAGATTAAGCAATGTAGAAGCTAACTGAGTGTAAGAAACTGTAACCAGAAGTTAGCAGTGCTTAGCTCCGCACAAACCCACTGCTTTAAAGTGCCTTAATCACTCTGTATCCAACGGCCCATGTTCTGCCCAGCAACAAAATAAACAGCTCCTGCAAGGCGTGAGCCATTGACCCTGCACACCATAGACAAAGTGATTTACCACTAAGCCATAACAAATACACATAAAGCTGATATTTGCAGAATCATGTCATCTAGCCCAGTTATGCAACAGTACAGAGAATGTATATCAACATCTAGATGCATGTGTGTGTGTAAATATATTAATATCTAAACAGATACAACATATCTATATATGTAGATATATATATATATATATATATATATATATATATATATATATATATATATACATATAATATACATATATATATATATATATATATATATATATATATATATATATATATATATATATATATATATATATATATATATTCTTAGAAATATATACATATATATAAATATATATATGAACATATATACATGTAAATGCCTACATCGACACACATACGTGTCTACACCTATATGTCTACAGATATACAGCAAGTTACATATATGTACGCAGATATATATCTATATAGGTAAATATGGACATAGTTATAGATATATGTAAGCAGATACATATGTCTATATAGGTATATATGGCCATACATCTGTAGATAGCAATGGTAGATTAACAGAAATAAATATGTCCGCATGCACCGTTAATGGGGTTGAGAGGCCCCACACACTATACGTCTTGTATGAATAGGCATACCCCCCCCCACAGCCAAACACATCCGCCCTGCAATACATTACCAAGTGTTGCAGATCCCATAACCAGGGCCTGACACGACATGGGCACAGGATGTTAACAGTACTACATCCCACCTGTATGATGTCAGGCTGTTATTGGTAACATATCATGCATTACAGTCTGCCTCCCATAGGAAATGTAAAATGTGGACGCTATCAAAATCCGCAGGATACAGATACACAGACACAGATATGCAGATACAGATATACAGATATATATATATATATATATATATATATATATATATATATATATATATATATGTGTGTGTGACTACACATACACACGCAGAGATATGTACAGTAAGATACATATGTAGAAGGTGCACACAATATGGAACAGCCCCAATTTCTACAGTTAACACCTGAACAACTGGACACTGTATGGGCCACTCATACAAATGACAATCATTGCCTGCAACATATACCCACAGAGAGGTCATAGGAAATAACACCACACACAGGTTTGCAGAAATGGAAACGTTTAATTGTGTACTATTACAGTTCTATATGTCATGTCATATAGCTGTTCAGACACTGACCGCCATATAAACAGAGTAACGCTTCTGTGAAACAGTTATACTAATACAGTAGTCTGGAAAGGTTCACAACTGTTGCTGTTCAGGCCAAGCCCTGCAAATTGTACAATAGTAAAGACAGACTGGGCCACAGGATAACAAACAATCAGCAGTATGCAATGCAGGTGTATAGTTCAGCAGCCTCTATCTACACTCTGTACCAAATCACTAGGTGGTAAAGACGTCAGGTGACCAAATGGGATGTAACTGTTACATAACAAGGCATAACTGACACCATCACAAGCACACTGACAAACAGAACAGTCTGTATGGCAGGAGGCAGTAGGCCTGCATTAACCCAATTTATGTAAGTAATGTAAATATAGGTGAAGTATAAAGTACTGTACATCCAGATACCTTAAGGCATCTCACTCCTGATACCCCCACATTTGTAACAGCCTAGGTCATTTATGGTGCATCCCCCCTACACACAATAATGCAGGACCATATACCACTGTTACATACACTGGCCTCTGGAGTGCATAAGGGCACACAAGTATTGTGTAGGTGAAGCCCACACATATATGGCCGTGTGATATACTCACAGCCCACTACAGACCAACCCTTGACACCATGTCATATGGGCAAAGCTTGGTATGTAGATGGAGGACAGAGGCTGGAACACAAGCACATATGTGGAAAACTGTTGCCATACTTTAAGCAAGTTGCTGGTGTTATAGGATAGTCTGCAACATACCCTTAGTCAGGGAATTGTGGTTAGAAACAAAAATGGATGTAGCCATGTACTGATAGCACTAAACGCACACACTGCCAGTGAAATATCTGACACAGGACCTGTGTGGTGGACAGCCAAAACATGATAGGCACACCTCTGGCCACCAAGAGGATAGGTCCACAGTTGATAGCTATGCAGACAGACTGCATTCCAAGGTAAACTAGTATGTACACACACACCCTGTAACACCAATACTATACAAAGCATAGCACAACTCTACTTACACTCTGTCTGCAGTTACTGAACCTCCTACAAATATGTGGCTGCCCTGAGTGTGCCAGTTCTCTTGTAAGAGGAATTGCTACCTGCTGTCTGTAACACTGATGCCCCACACACACAGGACAGATGTCCATCATACAGGAAAGGTAAAGGGACCACGCCCACTTGATGTAGGGATTTATAGTAAGTGGTTGCCATGACAGTGGTAATTGGAAGTACTACACATGTGTAATCATATATATGGATATCTGGATAATTATATGTACATATATTTTCACCATATGTCCCGGACATGGAGTGTAGCCATACCCCGGCCTCTATAGTCCCAAAGTCATAGTGCAAGGGGATGTCAGGTATGTATAGCAGGTATATTAGTAGACTATTGCTACTGTAATTGGGATTGTCTTCACAGACATGGTGTGTGTGGGAGGTCACATCTGCTTCTCACATGTGTGCCATTGGCTACTGACAGACATCCTAAGGACATCATAGTAAAGTACCGCTGCTAGCACGTAATGCCCCTGTGGACTGCAGCAGAGATATTGGTCAATATATGTAGACATTCTGACACACTCTGTACAGTACAGAGGTATACACATAACCCCTTAGTGCAAAACATGTATACCATGCCTGATAATATGGATGTTAAAAGCCATGTAGATGGGTATAACACATAACAAGTGGTATGCATATGCCACCATAGGTTATGCATTCACACACCCCTGTCTGGCCTGACACATAATAATCGCTGGTACAGGGGTGCCATAGCTACATACTATCCACTAGATATTGACATACATCTGTACAGCATCCCACTGCTCTGTCTGACATACATGACTGTTAAGGGAGGCCTGGCAGCAGTACATCTGGCAAGTATCTGCACATGACATCTCACTGGGTAAGTACACTAAGCTCCTAGGCATGTAACAATGCACTGTGCAGGCTACAGGCAGACTGGCTCAACACTGGCCTACATCTCCTATGGGGGAATGCACATGTAACTGCATATATAGCAGGCTCTACAGGCATGTCAGAGCACAGGGTAAGATACACCTGTGTAAAAGTGCATAACCACAACCAATGTGAACATGGCCATAGCCACATATGTTAAGCCAGCATAATATAACAGTATATGGACTATCTGTCCAACACCATCCTCATATGTGCCACTCACAGACTGACCCTACATATACTGAGCAGCTACACAGTTTGGTCTGATGGCTGTCTGTGGTATGGGGCATGTGTGTGTATGGCCCTACAAACATGTAAGCCAATACGGTACTATACAGTGGAGCAGCTTGTAACATCAGATAGGATGGGACGTAGAACAATGCCATCTACCACAGTCTGTACACAGGCTAAAATACATATTAACAATACACACTGTCGACATTCACCATACGTACACAGACCTCAGTACTGTACAAACATCCACAGAATGTCAAGGTTATGTCATCAAATTTAACCCCTGCTGTACATAACATGTGTAGCAGTCTGATATCTCACTGGCTTGTTATCAGATATGATGGCACTAATTATGGTGTACAGCACATGTGCACCACTTCATGCACGACATATGTACAAAGGTTGACAGAGGTGTGGCTGGAAGCACATACACAGGGTCAATATTGACATGGTGTGATAACTTCAAACATTTACTGTTGTAACAGGGTTTGTTGCAACATATGTCCTATGAGGGATATGAAGTCAGTAACTGTCATGGCTTTCACCATCTACAGACTGCAATCCTCACACTATGTTCTGCAGTACACAGATAGATGCTCTGTGGGAAACACATGAAACCAAAGGCACAACACACTGCCCAGTATGCAGATGACCCTGCAGATTGGGATTCCTCATAAACATAGAACTGACATGGCAGGTATTGAGACATTTAGGACAGCCATATCCACACACACACAATGTTAAACCAACATTACTCCAAATACAGTATAGCAGCACTTATAGTCTGTAGTCAGGTCAGGCACATCTCCCTCCTGTGTGTCACCCTGTTTTCATAGTGTATGTTGTTAGAGGTGAATCCCCAATCCATCTGAGATACTGCTTGCCAAACAACAGATCTAGTTCCTGCTCACAGTGAATGAAAAGGGCCAACACCAACATGATGTTCCTAGATATTAGAGTGTGTTTCCATGCAATTGGCTACGGGACTATTACCACAGCTGTTCCACATGCAATCAGCTAGAGGAGGGCTGAAATTCATGCAGAGGCCATTCACTGATCATTAGCATCACTTAAAATACACATGCTGCTGCCTAAGCAAAGCAGGTGTAGGTCTCCACATCCACCAGAGAGGGTGTGAGAGAGGTATTCAGAGGCAAAGACAAGTCAGGGAGGGGTGGGAGAGTAAAACTTAAGCATGTTTGTGTCACACACCTATCAGCCCAGGGTATCAAACCCCTGACAACTATGTAGTTCTATCACAGTTCTATGCAGTTAGTGGATGCGCCACAAGGGTTACCAGTTGTGGAGCCCTCAGAACATATATGTGATGGTGAGTGACATCTGCAACAGGGATATGGTAGCTATACGGTAGGTGACTTATACGTGCCCGTCCACATGAACAGGTGCCAGCGTCAGCACAGCCACACTCTCACAGGGATGCACACACACTGACACACTTGGCAGGGCCAGGATTACATCTCATCAGTAGTGGGATTGCCAAAACACATCACTGTGCAGGTATCACATGCACCACACGGGTCATATGGAGGTTGTATGGGCAAATGGTATGGGGAGGTGTCTGACATCAGACAGCATGTTTCAGTATGCCAATGGGGGTTGTAGTGAGTGTGAATGTGATCATACGCATCATACAACACACACACAAACACACAGGGTACCAGTACTGACATTCATGGGTGCATGTCTGCACGGGTGTGTGGTGGTCGACTGTGCCAGACGGCTATACAAGGCTAGGTGATGGGTATACCTTGGCATCTGGCCACATAACAATGGTCTGCATTGTGGCTCAGGGCTGTAGTTTCTGCATTTGCCCACACAGGTGGGTATTGTATCCCCCATCCAGTCACCTGGATGACTATTGTGTGTGGCCAATGCTGTGCATTGCTTACCATGTATGTGGTCCTTAGTCCATGGCATGGGACAGTGTCTGGGATGTGCACACCTCCCACATGCATGGACAGTGACATGTGGAACTGTACCTGGGGTGTCTGGCCCATGTTGTGAACACAGATTATCATCAGATGTGCCAGTCTTGCCCACTTGTGGTGGGAACTGGTAATGGGCAGCAGGTTTACTCTGCACCTACATTGATTGCATGCTAACGACATTCCCTGGTGTCAGTGGCATATGTCCATGCAGGGTATGTTGCCAGGTCACATGTGATGGCACCAGAGGTGTTGCAGGTGTCCATTGGGGAACATGGGGAAGGTGCACTGTCTGCATGTACATGCATATTGGACTGATGGAAAGGGTGCCATGCCCTCTGTAGCCTACTGCTATCACTCCATAGCTACTAGCAGTGACAAATATGCAGTGTACTACCCACAATATTGGCTGTTGCCTAGGCATGTGTGTGTGTATGAGACATAGGTTGAGAGGGTGCTCTGGGTAATACTGGGGTTGCTAACTGTGATTGCCTGGCCTTGATCTCACATGTATGGGTATGGCTTTGCACCCCAGCCTCTCAGATATTTCACATCTGTTATATCTGTATGGTGGACATTGTGATAAAGTAGGGCCACCATCTAAGAAATATGCAAAACCCACTCTACATTGGGCACAGGTGTCACACACACTCACATCCACCTCCACACAGGGTATGAGCTACAAACACATGCGCACACACACCTGTCATGTCTGGGAGTAGAACCCCTATCTAACTAGTTTATTACACTACAGCACTACGCAATTACAATACATGCCACGGATAATACTGGAGTATTCTTTCTCCAAAGGTGTATATCACATTGGATGACATCAGCAGGATTGCCAAAGTAGGACATTCAAATTGTAGTGAGTGTGACTAGCCTAAAATGCATTGCTCCCTACAAAGACAGTGACACACATCCAAAACATCCACAACTGAGATGTGTGGGTATAGAACCCCTAACAGAGGTCTATATTACACTACAGCATGGGGTTGTTATAGGACACACCAAGGAAATTATTGGAGTACTCCTTCCCCAAAGGTGTATTTCACAATGAATGACATCAGCAGGATTACCAAAGTTGGGCATATGAATTTTAGGGAGTGTGACTACCATAAAAAGCATTGCTCTCTACACAGACAGACACACACACACTTGCCATGTCTGGGAGTAGAACACCTACCTAACTACTTTATCACACTACAGCAGAACGCAGCTACAGGACACACTTTGGTGACTACTGTGCTACACCCTTCCCAGAGGTGTATTTCTAGTTGGATGACATCAGCAGCTTTGCCAAAGCTGAGTATATGAATTGTAGGGAGTGTGACTACCCTAAAAGGCATTGCTCTCTACACAGAGTCAGACTGACACACACACAAACACACTTGCAATGTCTGGGATTAAAACACCTACCGCACTACTTTATCACACTATAGCAGTACGCAGTTACAGGACGTGCTCCGGAGATTACTAGGCTACATCCTTCCCAGAGGTGTATTTCTAAGTGTGAAGATTAAAAATGGCTAGAAGTAAAAACAAGGTGCAGAAAATATATAAAAAGCAAAAACAGAAAAACTGCACCAAGTTAACACATAAGAAACGACGTTTATTCAAACCAAAAACAAAAACAAAAAAGAAAAAAAGGTAAGTGCTTTCACAACTGCTGTTGCTTCATCAGACATTACTATAAAATAACAAGCAGCTTAAATAGGTGTATTCAATTAGCTGATAAAAACCAGTCACATGATGCTATCAAAGACAGATAAAAGGTATAGTGAACTGCAAATGGGGAAAGAAATACATTACACTAAATAATCGTTAAAGCCTAATAATAAAAGCACAAGCAAGTTAAAAGACAGTATTATAAAAATATATAGCAATAAGTACATAAATATATATATGCACATATATATATATATATATATATATATATATATATATATATATATAAATATAAAAAATACAAACTAAAAACAAACTTAATGTTAATGTTTAAGCCGTCTAGCTTTTAGAAAAGGTTTCAGGGAAGTAGTACCATTAAGACGGCTTAAACATTATCATTAAGTTTGTTTTTAATTTGTATTATATATATATATATATATATATATATATATATATATATATATGTATTTATTGCTATATATTTTTATAATATTGTCTTTTAACTTGCTTGTGCTTTTATTATTAGGCTTTAGTGATTATTTAGTGTAATGTATTTCTTTCCCCATTTGCAGTTCACTATACCTTTTATCTGTCTTTGCATAGCATCATGTGACTGTTTTTGATGAGCTAATTGAATGCACCTATTTAAGCTGCTTGTTATTTTATAGTAGTGTCTGATGAAGCAACAGCAGTTGTGAAAGTGCTTACCTTTTTTTCTTTTTTGTTTTTGTTTTTGGTTTGAATAAACATCGTTTCTTGTGTGTTAACTTGGTGCAGCTTTTCTGTTTTTGTGTATTTCTAGGTGGATGACATCAGCAGCCTTCCCAAAGTTGAGCAGTTGAATTGTAGGGAGTGTGACTACCCTAAAAAGCATTGCTTTCTACACAGTCAGACACAAACACACACAGTTGTCAAGTCTGGGATTAAAACTCCTACCTAATTAATCACACTACAGCAGTACGCAGTTATGGGACGCACCACGAAGATTACTGGGCTACAACTCTCTCAAAGGTGTACTTCACAGTGGATAACCTCAGCAGGCTTATCATAGTAGGGCTATGAGGAGGGCAGTGTGTGTGCATGGGCCATAACCCAGTCATCTAGGGGTTGACACGCCACATGAGGGCACACACAGGGTCATATTTCACAGGTATGTGTATACAGCTGATAGATGATTAGTTCCTTGTACAGTCATGTTGCACAGCTGGCACATGCACCACATAGTCTGTAATGCTGACAGATACTGGTGGCTAGTATCTGCAGTGAGTGACATCTGAACCTCATGTGTTTGGGGCACTTTGGCTGTGTGCTGGGTGGGACAGGCCTGGATGGCTCCTTGTCACAGTCACCCTCTTCCACACATCTATGTACGTCTAACTTTGGCTTATTATAGTGTGTTGTCCTTACATATATGTCTGTATTCTCATCCACTGTGTGTGCAAGGCATGAGTGTGCATACTGACGAGTGTCTGCACTAACAACTGCGACTGCCAGATATGTCTGGTCCACTGGTGTTTGCAGACATTGCCTTCATGTGTTTAAGTATGTGAGCATGTCCAGTATGACCTTTTAGTATGTTGTTGACTGACACTGCCTTCATTTCTCTAAGTGTGTGAGCATGCCCAGTATGGCCGTCTATATTGAATGTGTGGATCGAGTCCAGGTAGTTTGTACTGCAGTGTTGACCTTTGTGTTGTACACCGACAGGTAGCATGCTGCCTCTGCAGGGTATCCATCAATTATCTGGCATTGACTGTTACTACATTTCTGCATAGCGGGGGGACACACCTGACTATGTCTGTAATTCTACACAGGAGTGGGGGTGTACACTTGACTGTTACTACATTTCTACGTAGGATGGGGGGGCACACCTGACTATTTCTAAATTTCTATGCAGGATTGGGGGGCACACCTGACTGTTACTACATGTCTATGTAGGGTGGGGGGCACACCTGACTATTTCTACATTTCTACGCAGGATTGGTGGGGGCATACCTGACTGTTACTACATGTCTATGTAGGGAGGGTGGCACACCTGACTATTTCTACACAGGATTGGGGGGCACACCTGACTGTTACTAAATGTCTACATAGGATGGGGGGGGCACACCTGACACTTGTACACATTTGCTAGAACTGTACTGGTATGTTGGGTACTCCATTTTATTCTGTAGGTTTACCTATTGTGCTGACTACAGATCTTAGCTTTTAATTACCTACATATTAGTTTCTGACTTCCTATCCTTCAGAACTGACATCCCACTGCCTGACCTGCTGTAGTCTGTCTGTGTAGGGCTGGAGGGGTTACCCACAGGCCTCATTCAGAGGCCATAGCACAGCCTTTGTTTGTGTTTGTCAACTCCTGTCCTGCTGGCTGTGACTGTTGTTGGGTATGTGAACCCCCTGCCTGGCATGTGTGAGTCACTTACCTTGGGGGTGTCCCAGTATTGAGGGTGGTGCTGAAGGGCTGCCTATGTTGGATGCACATAGTACACTCCCTACACATGGTTAAGCACAGGTAGTGTAATGTTTGGCATCCCTTTTACTGTATGTAAGAGTCAAAGAGAGGTGTTATTCCCTGGGTTCCTCCTGTGCCAGTGTATGTGCTATGCGCTGCCTTTTTGCCGAGGCCAGGGCATACTAGGCATGCCTCCTTTTGCCTACAGGGGCAGGCTCAGTTTGTTCCTCCACCGAGTCACTCTGTGCCTGTGCAGGCCTTGGCAATGGTGGGGGGGCTGTGTGACCCTGCCCCATTCTGTTCCTGCTGCAGCTGTTTCCACAGGATCATATTGTGTAGCATAGCACATACAAGGACAATTTGGGTACATGTAGCTGGTGAGTATTGCAAGGCTCCACCGGATGTGTCCAGGCACTGGAACCATGACTTGAGCATCCCAAACACATGCTCTACTATAATTCTGGTTTGTGCATGTGCCTCATTATGGAGTTTTTGTTTGGGTGTGTGTGCATTTCTGATGGGTGTTATCAGCCACGGCTCCAGTGCGTATCCAGCATCCCCCACTAGGTGACCATCAGGGATGTCCCCACTGACAAATCTCTGGTACAGCTGCATCAGATGCCAGATGTGGGAATCATGATAGCTTACAGGGCAGCCAGCACACAAATTCATTGTTATGCCCTGGGCATAGCACATGACCTGGAAGTTGATGGAGGGGAAGCCCATGCGGTTGATGTACACCCTACCCCACTCACCAGGTGGTGCTTTGATGTATATGTGCATGCAGTCTATAACACCCACTACCTCAGGGTATTCTGCTATTTGGTGGAACAGTTGCATATTGCTGGCCAATGCCTCACGGGTGTTGGGGAAATATATGTGCTCACTGACATGTGCTGACATGGCATCCAGGAACTGGTGGAGTACCCTGGATGCTGATGCCTGTGAGATCCCCATCATATCCCCAGTTGGCCTTAGGAAGGTACCTGTAGTTTCCCTCTGTTAGTTCTGTGTGTGAGGCATGTCAGGCACAGCTCATAAATGTGCTGTAGGAATTCCCTGTCCACCCTATAGTGCTCCACTATCTCCAGCTCATGTAGCCCCTGGTAGGTTACCCTGGGTCTGTACACTCTTCTCCATCTCCTCGCTGTGGGTTGGTTGGCAGCATTCACATCCTCACCTCCCTCAGCCTCTTCCACAAGTTGCTGTATGATAGCTATTGCAGCCCTGATCATTTTGCTGTTGTGAGTGTTAAAAGTTCCCTGCTTGTTTACACCAGTGGTGTAGAGTGTGGGAAAAACCAGAGGGTAAGGTGTTTGCATAGTTTAAAGTAGTGTTCTGGGCTGGGCTGGTCTGCTGTCTGTGTAATTGGCTGATTTTGATACATTTCACCTGAAAGCTAAGCTAATTCTCCTTGATTACCTTCCTACTGCTGTTTTCCCCTTCCCATTGCCTTCCTGTTGCATGGGTGTGCACGCCGCACAAAAAGAGTGCTGAAATGTGCACACTGCTGCTATTTCCTAGTTTAACTTCTTTTTTCTTCCTGTAAACCCGGTGCGCGGCACGCACACCCGCTTAGGCTTTGTAAAGTGTGCTAGGCAGGTTTAGACACACACCCTATCTTAGCTGTGCTCAGCTAGAAGCAAACCTGAGCCATAGGGCTCCAATCTGCTTACAGTATGCCTGACACACACCCCCATGATGTCACCTAACTCCTAGGCTTTCACCAAGCTATTTCTACTCTTACACATTTGGGACCTGACTCACATGTTGGGGAAAACTGGGATTCACTATCCTTCCCCTCATTTGCATAGGATTGCCTGCTAATGCATAGTTACATGTCTCACACCGAGCCTCCCCCCTTAGCAACCACTACTCCCTGGCCAGTTTGTCTTCTGCTTGCCATTGACTTGCATGGCAGAATACTGATTTTAGTTAGAATGCTAATTTTAGGTTTATTTTATTATTTTTCTCCCAATCCCGTTTGCTCACTGCTGCCCTACGCTTAAACAGCCGAGATCGGCTAAAAAAATTAAAGTTGATTTTTTAATTTTGTTTTTGTTTGCAATGCCAATATCCTTTTACCTGGCCATTGGCATGCTTACTACATGATATGCAGCCTTTATTTGGGGCTGTCACAGCTCTGTTTTGGATTTTGCAGAAATGTACTCGGCTACTAACCGAGTACATTTCTGCAGATAGCACTAGTCTTGCACAGACTGTTGCAAGCTTCCTGGATTGCAAAATCACCTAATTTGCATAGATTTCTCCTGCAAATGGGGTGATTTGCATACCAGGGCTTAGTCTGTGCAGGATTAGTGCAGGGGCGCTTGTGCACACCCCTGCATGCTGTTGCTGGATCGCACGGCAGACATATCGCCTGCTTGAGCTCCTGCACCGATCTTGCACTCTTTGCAAGCTTTTGAGAATCCAGGAGAGTGTGTTTAATGTCATCCCCTATGAACTGCAACTTGTAAATATTTTATCACTTGACAATATTTTTTCAACTTATAGCTATCCAATTATTTATACTACCCCCAGATTCACTAATCCTCAGTGCAGGACTAATCTAGTCCTGCACGGAAGTGGCAGTTTAAGAGGAGGACGACAGCGCGCCATGCATATTAAGGAAGGCACTCTGCCTGAACTCCTAATGCTACACGGAGTGTGGACGAGTGCAGGGCGTGTGTCTGAGAGCAGAGCTCTCAGAATAAACATGCCCCCTGCAAAGTAGAACAGAAGAACATGTAAATAAAAGAGCGAGACCACTCATAAGTGTCCACATATACCCACCAACAGTCCCCATGTGTTCAACAGCAACAGTACACTGAAAAAAACATGAAGAAACCCTTGTAGTAATTTATTTAAAACCCTGAGTACAGCTAACCATA
>NC_056731.1:775122672-775182672 GCF_019279795.1 Protopterus annectens
CCCCTGGACTGGTGAGCAGGTCAGGCACCACCATGCTGACCTGAAATAGCAGAGGGGGGATGTACTGGAACAGTGGATCCAGGTGTCTCGGCAGATGGCTAATGCCCCAGTACTAAGTACTCATTCCACTAAGTAGTTAAGAATTGCCTAGCTTGTGTATACTATGGATAGGTATGACTAAATATCACTGTATTCCTCAGACAGCTGCAGATGACAGGGCTGTGAACCAGCAAGCCCATGATGCTAGGTTGCAAAGGCTGCATCGTGAGGCAGATTAGTATTTCTCTGCATGTACTGTCATAACAAATAAATGCGTAATATTCTGTGAATAAATGTATAACCCCTGGAGAGCTTCTGTGTACTCTCCTTTCATATGTAGTTGAACTGTTGCCTACTATAAATAGTACTCTTGTATTAAGCAGTGTTACCCACACTCTGGTATGCAGATAAAATGTGTATGAAGTTCTGTATAACAATGCTAGAAGTGCCAAGAGGTCAGTCATATTGTACAAGTGAGTGAGACTTAGATAGAAAACAGTAGAAAGCTTCACATCAGTTCTCTAATGGCACAGTGTACTGTGATGTTAACTATAATTTTGTTGTCACACACAGCAGGGGTTTGAATCCCGGGAGTGCTAGTAAGTTGTATGCATAATCACACCCCACAGCTGTACAGATTTTGTTACAATGTTCAGATAGAAAGCTGTATGTATAATTACACCCAACAACTGTAGAGAATTTGCTAGAATGTTCAGATAGACAGTTGTATGCATATTCATACCCCACAACTGTTCAAGTCTGTCCAGCATGTCCAGATAAATAGCTCATATCACCAGCCTGGTACCCTGTTCCCCTGAAAAAGCAGTGTGAGGAACCCAGAATTGTAGGCAGCTGTCAATGACATATAACTGAAAGTTAAACGTGTACATAGTCATACAATGTATATGAAAACAAACCTGTCATTCTAGCACCTCATCCAAAGTGTATGACAGCAATACTCAGCATATGTTGCATTAACACCCGCATCTTATCACGCCTGTATGTAAGACACAGGTAACGTATATAATAATCTATAAACATACCAGTGTACAATATAAGGCCACTGAGTAGTGTAATAATACTTGTAAGGGAAAGATCACTGCAGTGAATGTTGTGAAAACTACAAGGATATATTAGTTGTTAATTGAACTCTCTCTCACCCCTACCATATGTGCGAAATAACCCAATGACACTCCTCAACTGGTATGTGTGCACTCCACAAATTTGTTGGGACATATGTCCTAATGGTTTATACATATTCACATTTGTTTCTATGCATTTGCCATGTTAAAATACACCCATATTGGTGGCCTGTTGCCATCAATGACACCTGCATGCTCTTGTAATGGCCACTGTTGTTCCATATATGCATGTGTTCTGCTTGCTCTGCAACTGTGTTAAATCTGGTGTGTCGGGTTAATGGAAATACCTATGCATGCTGTTATAACTAATCCTGAATGCTGTTGACTGTTACTAACCCATATCTGCCATAAACTGGTGACAACACAACTCGTATGGGAAGGCTGGCCCCAGCTGACCCACCTGTCCCAACTCAGCTGGCCATGGCACCAGGCACCAGCACATTTGGGACCCAGCCTGGGACCTCCTCCTTTGTGGGCCCTGCACCACCTTCGGGAGGAACCGCTGCAGGAGATGGGGCTTGATCCCCCCCTCGGAGCGAGCACGTAGGGGAACCTGTCACTCATCAATAGGTCCGAGCCATGGTGCATATGGAGCTCGATCTGGAGTATCGAGAGCTGTTATGCCAGCTTGAGGGCTGAGTGGTGTTATTAGAGGGTGAGCCTGTCCCTCCTAAACAGCCCCCAGCACAGCCACCTTCGGGGCCGTGAAGGTGCAATGGTGACTGCCCATGGGTGGGACTTCAGTCCCACTGTTTTCAGTTGGGGGCTCATGGGCTTGCGACTTCCAAACACCCCTCCCCATCCAAGGTGTTTACCCCCACATGTGTCATATACCGGCCATGTATGCGTCTCGTGTGTCTTGTCTGTTAACATACCCAACCTCCCTCCCCAAATACACCTACTATCCCTCCCCAACACCCCACTCTCACCTGAAAAATAAAAAAGGGCAATCTGTTCCCACAAAAAAACTCACCCCACTCATAGCTGTCCATTTTGCACATGCGTCCACTGGACACATGTAATCTGGTCTTATTGGCATCACAATGAATATATATATTGTCCTCACCCCTCCCCCAGGGGTTTGAGGGTCCAAGTGTCCCTGCAAATATAGTGTATATGCACAGTTGTTGCTGTAGAAGAAATGGGCAGCTATGGACCTTTCCTATACCTTTCCTGCACATGCCTAGCTATTTTCCCTACTGTCTTTCCCTCTTTGTGCCCCATTTTTCACCACTTTCCTATTAACTCCTTTTTCTTTTAGAGTGGGGGTAAGTGGCAGTTAGCACTTTTAAGCAGCAGTAAGCAGGTTTGCGCGGGCTTGAGCAGGGGAAAGCTATGCCTACACAGGTTGAGAAATTAGAAGCTAATTGACTGTATGAAACCATAAGCGGAGGTTAACAGTGCTTAACATCATGCAAACCCACGCAAACCCACTGACAACTGCTTAAAAGTGCCTTAATCACTCTGTAGCCAACATCCCTTGTTCTGCCCAGCAACAAAATGAACTGCCTCTCCAATGCTCAGACCCAGGTCCCTGCACTCCATACACAAAGTGATCTACCACTAAACCATGGCAGATATACATAACCTCATGTTTTCACAAGCATATCATCCAGCACAATCAGTCAACAGTGCAGGAAATGTAGTAATATCATACCACACAACCTCTTAATGCAAGAATTCTGGACAATGTGTGCCAAAATGTGGGTACAAGTAGGGATATATGTCAAATACTGCTCTAAGACACCTAAAAGGTTGCTAGTCACACAGTGATATGTATTAGAACACATATCTTGAAGGAGATGAAGTCTGAAACACAAAAGTGTTGGCACTGGTTACTGACTACAGTCTGTGATCATCCATGTCAATTGCCAAGAGAATGAGGTACAGGCCAAAAATATGATCCGAACATGCATGGACATATGGACAGATATATATCTGGAAATGTAGACAGACAGCTATATGTATATATATATATATATATATATATATATATATATATATATATATATATATATATATATATATATATATATATATATATATATATATATATATATATATATATATATATATATATATATAAAAGATAGATATAGATAGATATATACATATATATATATACATAGATATATATAAATATATATACTGACAGAACTGTGTATAGCATTACTACATGGGAACAAAATCCTGAACCACTCACTACAACATAACAGACCATATGCACTGCTAATGGAGGTGAGAGCTCAAATGAGGGATACGTGGTAATTAGTGCTATGTCCCCCCCCCCACAGCCCTAACGGATATGCTGTGCAATCCAATACCCAGCACATGCAGTTCGTGGCTACAGGACCCTCCACAACACAGCCACAATGCTTTCACAGTAATCCAATTCACCTGTAAATGTCAGGGCAATATCTGTAACATATCATGCAGAAAAGTCATTCAACTGTAGGGAATGTACAATGTGGAAGGAGTATACATCACAATGGTTCAGCTATGCACACACATCTATACATTGACAAATATGTTCAGATATATATATATATATATATATATATATATATATATATATTTATATAGATATATATATAATATATATATATATATATATATATATATATATATATATATATATAGGTACATACACATATACACAGACAAAAGGTATTAGTAGCCATACATATGTAGGAGTAGTGTGGAAGTACTGGGTTCAAAGTATATCCCTCAGCCACAAGCCCTGTAACTGGCACCTGTGAAATGTGTAGTGTGGCAACCATTCCCACAAATGAGAATACTTACATTAAACATATACCCACTCACAATTCAAAGGACATGACACGACACAGAGGTATGCATACACAGAAATCCTTTGTGTACTATACAATAATGTATGCCATTACTTACAGCACATAATGTCTGAAATATGTAATCAGTGATGAATGCAAGGCCCACACAAAAGAGTAGATGCAAGCAATGTGGATATATAACATACTATGCTGTCCATTCCATGGCCTTCAATTAGTACAACAGTAGACAAAGGATTTGCCTTCAAGATAGGTAACAATCAACAAATACTGATGTATTTCAATAGTCTCCAATTACACCCTGTAGTCAAGCCCTAGGGGGGAATGTATTAGTTGTGGTAATGTCAATGTATCGGTCACATGTATGGACCCTGACCAACATATTTTGTGGGAGTACACGATATGACTGGGATAGTAGCAGGAATGCTAGCAGTAAATAAAGATAGGCCATTACCCAACAACCCCTAACTGTATCACAGTAGGACAAAGCCTGTCATATATGTGGAGGCCAGAGGCAGGCACACAGGGCCATACTTGCAATATTACTGTTACACATCCTGGAAATTGCTGGTGTTACAGGATTTGTTGCAACATACCCTTATGCAGAAATACGACATCAGAAACACAAATGGATGTAGCCATGTACTGATAGCATGCAACATACAGACTGCCAGTGATATATGTAGGGCAAGACCTGTGTAGTGCACAGACCAAACCAAACAGACAATCCACTGGCCATCATGTGGATAGGCCCACAGTTGAGAGCTATGCAGACAGAATGCATTCCATCCTAAACTACTATGTACACACAAACACTGCAAGACCAGCAATATACAATGCATATAAGAACACTACTCACTCTGTCTGTAGGTCTGGAACCTCATACAAATGTATAATTGGCCTGTGTATGCAATTCCTGCTGTAAGAGGTATTGCAACTTGCTGTCTGTAACACTGCTGCCCACATACAGGAAGGATGTCCTCCATACTGGAAAGGTTAAGTGACAATGCCCACATGAGTCAGTATTTTATAGTACTGGGTTGCCATGACAGTGGTTGTCTGAAGTACTACACAGCAGGCTGCATGCAATTAGCAACTGTTGCATACTGATTGGTGCAGAGCCCATCACCTGATCATGTGCATCACTTACAAAAGCCATGCTGCAATCCATTCAAACCAGCTCAATCACTCTAGTGGAGAGAGAGAGACACACACACACACACAGAAAAGAAAAAAAAAGAAAACCTTAAACAGCAACAAGCTATCAAAGCTGTCAGAAAAAAATGACAGGTATGTAAAACATATATGTATGTAATTGAAAGTAGTATGTGGTATAGAATAATAGGAAATATGATGTGGAATGTTTATATGTGCCATCTGTACTTGTCCCTGTAATGAAGTTCTGCTGAACAACTGCTCTGGACAATACTGTCTGTCCCTGTAGGCAGAGGGACATACCCGCCAACTGTTTCCGATCAGCAAGGAATGACAAAGATTTAAGCCATAATATGTGTGTTTGGTATGTTAGTGTGGGCAATAGCTGGTGGTATAAGTACTGCTGTCATGATAGACACATGGGTGGCAGAGCGCACCACACGCAGGATAGTCATGTTAATGTCTAATGCAGCGTGCACAAATGCCATAGGTGTATAATAGGCCTACCAGCAATTTCTCACCATATATACCACCCTAATGTTAGTCTGTGTTCATATGTGACACCTGGCTGTGTTGCAGTAAGGCAGAACAGTGCAGCTGTGAATGAAAGACAGTTACAGAATGTGGACCAGATGTCTGTATGCACCCCACATATAGATAAGTATCTGTGTGATATATAATTAGACAGATATATCTACAGATATACAGACAGTCATATAGATGTAGGTATATAAACACCCACAAGATATATCTACACATATACATACATATATATATATACATATATATATATATATATATATATATATATATATATATATATATATATATATAGTGGCACTGACAATGGCATGCAGGTGAAATAGTCTGTAACAGGCCAGCAGAGATAGTGTCCCCCCAGGGTGCATGGCTACAAAAACATAGCACAAAGCATGAAACAAACACATAGCACAGAGCTTGGTACAATAGAACATATGTCCCAATGGTAGGTAAGCAGCCGACATACCAATTGCATTCTGTGAATGGTTTGTTGCAGCTGATATGGTGAAGGTAGACAAAGATGTGTATTAAGAACTATGGTAACCCTGCTGTATGAGTTGCACTGACCTGTTTCCATCTTTATGTCTTCTAGGGAGGATGGCCCACATCCGTTTGCCATCTTACAGTACTGCCAAAACAGAAGCCATCATTGCACATTTGGTACAGCACTATGAACAGCTGTTCGGACGGACAGCCCATGACCAGCAGGAGAGGACTGCCCTATGGAACTAGCTAGTCCACAGGGTCAATGATGTCAGACTGCATAATCGCAGCTATGAGCAGGTCCGGCATCATTGCTTTGACCTGCTTCGCCATGTACATCAGCGTGCAGCTGCTGTACGAGGAGACCACCTCACAACAGGGGGGGCAAGCCATCCATCCACCCCTCACCCGTGTGGAGGAGCTACTCATCAGCCTTGTGGCACCTGCCCACCTGCAGCACCAACAACTGGCAGGGCGCATTGTGGAGGTGGATTCCACCGACACACTGGCTGAGGAGCGTGCAGGTAAGGCCGTAGGGCACATCAATACAGCACTCATGTGTATGCATCTGCATCTGTACAGGTACATCATGCAAATCTGAGATGTCATACACATAGTCTGTTGCTGTTTAGTAGTAATAAACAGACGTGCATAAGCTGTAGTATTGTGGACCTCTACTGTAGATGTAGCATAATGCTGCACTCACCCTTTACGAATGCCACAGCTGTGGCCACTGACAACATCTTTCTGACACTCTTATGTAGGTCCCTCCAGGATACCACCACAGCAGCAGCCTGTAGCTGGTGAGTATGGTTCATGTTCATGCATGACAAGACACTGTGCATGTAATGGCTATGGGATATTCCATGCACACATCTAACACACCTACCCATACTGCATGCTGTACACATTCCTGTTTTGTTGTTGTGAAATACACTGCGTCACAGTAGTGACCATGCTGGGGTATCAAAAGGGTACAACAGACACATACAAGATAACTAACATCCTGTCATTGTGCAATGTGTCCACAGGAATGAGAAGTATGGCAGGACACACAACCTACAGTAGGGACATGTGTGAAACAACACCCTCATGGCTGTAACTGCACATAATCAGGTTATGTAGCTGTGGCAGACATAACTCTGATCGCACAGCAATAGTGACAGCAGTGTGTGCACTCCAAGGGATGTGAACATGAGTAGACCTTGCAACCATGCAGAGTTCTGGGGCATATGTAGGGCACCCCCCACAGCCATGGTAAGGTCTGGTGGGCGTCAGTATAATAGTCCTGTACTGGTCATACATGCACATGATGTTGTGATCTGTAAAACAGACATCAGGCATTCACAAATTATATCTGCTCACATACCATCCCAGGTATGAAGTGCTGTAACACACAGGGGCTGTGAGCATTGGAGCTGACATAACAGACACAGTACTACATAAGCAGCAATGGTTTGTTCACCTGTGTGGCATGGTGCACAGTACAAGGCAGGGTGCGGAACAGGTCAACAGTAACACTTCGTACATGGGTGCAGTGTTAACAAGGGGAAGAGCCATCACCTACCAACACAGCCCATGCATCACATACATGTATACTGCACTAGCATGAGGTCACTATAGTTGCACTGCATGCTGTTGAGCACCAGATGTAATGCATCCTGACAGAAGGGTAATGGGAGGACTGTGTATACAAAAAGTGTGCAACCCCACATGTAGGTGGGTGTGGGGGGGTTGAATGTGTGTGTAAGTGCAATCTGATGGAGTGTGGTTGATGCATGTCTGATGTGTGTGTACATGTCTGTCTGTTTGTGCGGGTGTCCATCTATGCACAGGCAATAGTGGGATTGATCACATGGCAGTACTTCTCCTTGGGATTGTGCTGTAAATGTAGTGACACATGAGACACCAGGACAGCCTGCCCGATATGTGAACACAGGACAGCTGATAGCATAACAAGGTCTGTAGCACAGAACATGCATTGGGAGGGAAAGTACATACCAGGTATACACATCATATTGCCAGAAGCAGATAGATAACCGGCTACCCACGTATGCAGCACTACTAATGCAATGGGGAATTGCCAGACCACATCAGTTGGTGTATCCAGGTATTATTGTTTTCCGCATGATGGGTTGATTGTGCAGCAGATGTGGCATGGACTGATCAAGACTGTAGTATGAGGCTCCGGTGTGTGACATATGTAGTGTATGTAGCAGACCCAACCATATAGGGGCCATGTACACCATGACTGGACATACACAGAGTAATATTGGATGACAGCAGTGAGGCCATGTACAACCTACTCCACCAAAGTCAGGGAGGTGATGGACTAACAGGTCATATGTTGTGATCACACGTGTAGGCATGGAGAGGTATGATATGTTAATGGGTAGTATTAATGAGTGTATGTTAGCAAGTGCCATGCAGGATGGGGAACATATGTAACTGAATGTGGGACTGTCTGCAATCCCAGGGCAAGGGATGTAGTAAGGTGAACTGTCAGTGTTTGTGGGTGTACATGTGTGTGTGTGTGTGTGTGTGTGAGTGTGTGTGTGTGTGTGTGTGTGTGTGTGTGTGTGTGTGTGTGTGTGTGGTGTGTGTCTGTACGTGTGAAAGTGTGACTGTGTGTGTGTGTGTGTGTGTGTGTGTGTGTGTGTGTGTGTGTGTGTGTGTGTGTGTAAATGTGCGTACTGTTATGCAATGTTGTACAGGTCTTAAAGTGTGTGTTTGTTTCCCCCACAGGTGGCGAGGTGAGTCAGGGTCCCTCTTGCATGCAAACTGAGGTAGGTGTCCGTACAGATACTGATAATGATGATGGTAATGTTGAGGCACAGGTGGGGTTGTCAGAGGCCAAAAATGTGCCTACATGTGTCATCACCCTCCTAGCCACCCCAAGCCCACACACAGTTACAGTGCCCCTACAAACCCCATCACACGTGGCCATAGCAGAGGGACAGTTGACCATTTGTGCCAGTGACCAGGAAAGTGTGGTGTCCATGCCAGCCTTGTCGGTTCACCATCAGCATAGCCAGATGTTCGACAGGCCACCACATCGGCAGATGTACCATGGTGCTCATGGGAGAGCCGCTGGTCATCATGCCCCTGGCAGAGGTGCCACAACTGGTACCAGCAGGAGCATGTTTCAGGCCATAATGGAGGCACAGGCATGTATGGACATGTACACCAGACAGGGCCTGAGGCTGCAGCGGGCTGCCTTCTCATCTGTAAGTGGCACCCTCCATGACATTGTTGCTGCCTTCCGTGAACATACCGAGGTCATGGATAGATGGTGGGGTGAGATAGTGGGCCTCCTCGACCATGGAACATCCGTGCTTGAACGTGTGGTGGAAGTGGTGCGACAACCGCATGGACATAGGCCAGAAGCACCAGCAGCTGGTGGTCAATGTGGACATGCCAGGACACCAAGCAGCTCCCATAGTGGCAGTACCAACCCCAGCACACCACTGGGTGTGCTGTCCACACCACACCACAGCAGGCCCCGTGCACATGGCCCTGGCTAGTCCCAGGCAGGACATGGTTCCAGCAGACAACAGTCATCATTAGGGGAGAGTAACACCTCAAGGTCTGTACCTGCACGTGCCCATGGAACCCCTGGCAGGCATAGTCAGTGTGTCTGTGGCCGGAGGCACTGAACTACACACCCTTCCAGGTATGGTCTGCAGCTGTCCAACAACACCTGTATAGGGCAGCCACATGGCAGGACTGTGTGCATGCATACACAAACACTGTGCAAACACACCTAGGGTGACCCCATATACCGACAAACACCACACAACCATGCCCCAAGAAATGAACCAAATCCTTCACTCACACACATGGTAACACATGTATGGACCACCCTCGGCCTCTGGTAAACCAGCAACACACCCTGTGCATATGATGATACCTGTGCCACATCCCTGTCATCCATAACATCGATGCAGGGACAGGCTAATATGGTTCTGATGCACACGGTGACTGTTATAGAATGCTGCAATGTACTGCAGAGTAAGATGTTGTCAGGGGTAATGTGTAATGCATATATGTCAGGTAGTGTAGCCATGCAGCTATGATACATTTCAGCTGTCAGTAACACTGATTGTTATCTCCATAATGTTATGCATTTGTGTTTTAAGTGTACATGTGTCAAGAGAAAGATGGTCTGCAGTCATATTTCACAAGAGTATGGCACTGTGGTGACACCATGGTGACTGCCCACGGGTGGGGACATCAGTCCCACTGTTACCACTAGGGGGCTTGTGGGCTTCTGATATCCCAGCACCCCTCCCCATCAAGGTGTTTACCCCCACATGTGTCATATACCACCCCTGTATGTGTCTTGTGTGTCATGTCTGTTAACCCTCTCAATCTTCCTCCCCAAATATACCTACAGCCCCTCTCCAACATCCCACTTCCACCTAAAAAGATAATGGAAGGGCAATCTGTTCCCACTAAACAATCTTGCCCCATACATGGCGGTCCATTTCGCACGTGTCCACTGGACACATGTAATCTGGTCTAATTGGCATCACAATGAATTTATGTTGTTCTCACCCCTCTCCCAGGGATTTGAAGGTCCAAATCTACCTCTAAATTCAGTGTATATGCACAGCTGTTGCTGTAGCAGAAATGGGCAGCTATGGACCCTTCCTACACCCTTCCTGCACATGCCTAGCTATTTCCCCTACTATCTTACCCCTCTTTGTGCCCCTTTTTCACCACTTTCCTATCAACCCTTTTTTTTCCTTTTAAAGAGGTTAGCGTGGGGGTAAGTGGGAGTGTTCTAGCCAGCAACAAAATAAACTGCCTTTGCAAGGCTCATACCCAGGACCCTGCACACCATACACAAAGTGATTTACCACTAAACCATATATACATGCAGATATACATAACCCTGATATTTTCACAAACATATCATCCAGCCCAGTCATTCAACAGTACAGAGAATGTATTGCAACATATAGATGTATGTGTGTGAGTAAATATATTAATGTCTAAACAGGTACAACATATTGATATATGTATATATATATATATATATATATATATATATATATATATATATATATAGAGGAGTATACACATATATAAATATATATGAACATATATACATGCAAATGCCTACATCTATGGATATATATGTCTACATCCACATGTGTAAATATATACAGCAGGTCATTTATATGTCAGCAGATATATATACATTTACATATATAGGTGTATACGGACAGACATCTGGTGATACCAGTGGGGATATAAGAAAAACATATATGTCCTCATGCAACGTTAATGGTGTTGAGAGGCCCCACACAATATACATCTGGTATGAATAGGTATACTCCCCCCAGCCAAGCACGCCCCCCCCCCCCGTAACACAGTAACAAGTGTTGCAGATCCCATAACCAGGACCACACATGACATGGCCATCCCTAGGATACATATACACAGACAGATATATGCAGATCCAGGCATATATATATATATATATATATATATATATATATATATATATATATATATATATATATATATATATATACACACACACATACATATATATATATATATATATATATATATATATATATATATATATATATATATATATATATATATATATATATATATATATATATATATATATATATATATATATATATATAAGTACACATACACACACAGAGATATGTACAGTAAGATACATATGTAATATGTGCACACAATATTGAGCAGCCAGTATTCCTACAGTCACCACCTTACCAACTAGAGACTGTATGAGCCACCCATACGAATGACATTCATAGCCTGCAACACATACCCACAGATATATCAAAGGGTATAACACCACACACCAGTGCCCATAAATGAATGTGAAAGCTATATTTGTGTACTATGACAGTTGTATATGCCATGTCATATAGCCGTTTATACACTGACATCGATATGAACAGTGTAATGCAACTGTGAAACAGTTATACTGAAACAGTAGTCCAGAAAGGTTGAAATATGTTGCTGTTCAGGCTGAGGCCTTCTAGTAGTACAATAGTAATGACAGACTGGCCCACATCATACCAGAAAATCAACAGTGCATAATGCAGATGTATAGGTCAGCAGCCTCTATCTACACTCTGTACACAATCCCTAGGGGGTACAGACCCCAGTTGGCACAATGGGATGTATCTGTTACATAACAAGGCATAACTGACACCATCACAATCACACTGACAAACAGAACATTCCGTATGGCAGGAGGCAGTAGGCCTGCATTTACCCACTGTGGACTGTATGGTAATGTACATCCAGATACCTTAAGGCAGCTTAACCCAGATACCCACACATGTTGTAACAGCCTAGGTTAGTCATGGTGCACCCCCCTACACTCACTACTACTGGGCCATATATATACCACGGTTATGTACACTGTCCTCTGCAGTGCATTAGGGCACACATGTATTGTGTAGGTGAAGCCCACACATATACAGCCCCAACCCCGCAGTATGTGTGGGGGACACAACAGCAGTGGAGGGATGGCAGGAATGACAGCATGACATACACACAGCCCACTACATAACAAAGCCTGACAGCATGTCACATGTGCAAAGCCAGGTATGTAGGTGGAGGACATAGTATGGGACACAGGCACATATGTGTAAAACTGTTGTCATACAGTAAGCAAGATATGTATATGTGTACATATCTAAATGGATATATGTATAATGGTATATACATATATGCTTGCCATATGTCCTGCACATGGAGTGGAGCCCTACCTCAGTGCCAATAGCCCAACCTCTCAGTGCAAGGGGATGTCATGTATGTATTGCAGGTATATTTGTAGACTATTGCTACTGTATTAGGGATCGTCTTCACAGACATGGTGTGTGTGGGAGGCCACATCTGCTGTGAACATGTGTGCCATTGGCTACTGACAGACATCCTAAGGTCATCATAGTACAGTACCACTGCTAGCACAGTAACACCCCTGTGGACTACAGCTGCGATATGCCCAATATATGTAGACAGTCTGACACATGCTGGTCAGTCCAGGGGTATACACAGAACCCCTTTATGCAAGACATGTGGACCAGGCCTGTCAATGTGGATGTTAACAGCCATGTAGATGGGTATAACATGTAAATACTGGTATACATTTGCCCCCATAGGTTATGCATTCTCATACCCCTGTCTGTCCTGATACATAATAACCACTGGTACAGAGGTGCCCTGGCCACATACTACCCTCTAGTTGGTGACATACATCTGAACATCATCCCACTGCTTTGTCTGACATACATAACTGTCATGGTGGCCCAGCAGAAGTACATCTGGCAAGTATCTGGACATGACATCTCACTGGATAAGTACAGTAATCTGCTCGGCATGTAACAAAGCACAGTGCAAGCTACAGGCAGACTGACCCAACACTGGGCTACATCTCCCATGTGGGAATACACATGTACCTGCATAGATAGCAGGCTCTACAGGCATGTTACATCACAGAGGAACAGACACCTGTGTGAAAGTGCATAACCACAACCAATCTGAACACAGCCACAGCCATATATGGTAAGTTAGCTTACTGCTACAGTATATGGACTATATGACCTACACCATCCTCATATGAGCCACTCACACAACACCCCTACATATACTGGGCCACTAGACAGTGTGGTCCGATGCCTGTCTGTGGTATGGAACATGTGTGTGTTCGCCCCTACAAACATGTATGCTGATAGGGTGACATACAGTGGAGCAGCATGTAACATCAGATAGAATAGGGCCAGGAACAATGACATCTACCACAGTCTCTACACAGCCCAAGGTACATATTCACTATACACACACTGTTGACAATTACCAGACTTACACATACCTCAGTACTGTACACACAACCTCAGAATGCCCAGGCTATTTCCTCAAATATAACCCCTACTATACATAACATGTGTAGCAGTCTGATATCTCATTGGCTTGTTATCAGATATGCTGTCAATGACTATGGTGTACAGAACATATGCACCCCCTACTGCATGACATATGTACAAAGGTTGACAGAGTTGTGGCTGGAAGCACAAACACAGGGCCAATATTGACATGTCATTGTAATACCCTCATACATATACTGTCGTAACAGGGTTTGTTGCACCATATGTCCTATGAGGGATATGATGTCAGTAACTCTCCCAGCTGTCACCATCTACTGACTGCAGTCTTCACACTACCTTCTGCATTCCACAGATAGTTGCACCATGGCTGACACATGAAATCAAAGTCACAATACTGCCCAGTCTGCGGATGACCCAGTGGATGGGGATCCCTCATATACATGAAACTGACATGGCAGGTACTGCAACATGTACAACAGGCATATCCAGACAAACACTGTTAAATCAACATTACTCCACATGCAGTATAGCAGCACTTACAGTCTGTAGGTCAGGAACATCCCTCTCCTGTTTGTTGCCCTCTTTCCACAGTATATGTTGTTAGAGGTAAATCCCCAATCCATCTGAGATGCTGTTTGCCAAACAACAGATCGAGTTCCTGCTCACAGTGCCTGAAAAGGGCCAACACCGCCATGTTGTTCCTAGGTATTGGAGTGTGTTTCCATGCAATTGGCTATGGGACTGTTACCACATCTGTTCCACATGCAATCAGCTAGGGGAGGGCTGCAATTCATGCAGAGGCCATCAGTTGATCATGAGCATCACTTAAAATACACATGCTGCTGCCTAAGCATAGCAGGTGTGGGTCTGCAAATCCACCAGACAGGGAGTGGGGGAGGCAGACAGAGGCAAATACATGTCAGGGAGGGGTGGTAGAGTAAAACAGAAGCATGTTTGTGTCACACACCTACCAGCACAGGGTATCAAACCCCTGACAACTATGTAGTGCTATCACAGTTCAATGCAGTTATTGGGTGCGCCACATGGATTACCTGCTGTGGAGTACTCAGAGCATATATGTGATGGTAAGTGACATCTGCAACAGGGATATGGTAGATATACGGTAGGTGACGTACACATGCCTGTCTGCATGAACAGCTGCCAGCGTCAACACAGGCACACTCACACAGGGACGCACACACATTGACACACTTGGCAGGGCCAGGAGTGCAACTCATCACTAGTGTGATTGCCACAACACATCGATGTGCAGGTATCACATGCACCACACGGGTCATACGGAGGTCATATGGGCATAGAGTATGATGAGGTGTCAGACATCAAACAGCATGCTTCAGTATGCCCTGGTGGGTTGTAGTGAGTGTGGATGTGGTCAGATGCACCATACAACACACACACAAACACACATGGTGCCAGTTCTGACATGCATGGGTGCATGTCTGCATGGGTGTGAGGTGGTCAACTGTGCCAGCAAGCTATACAAGGGTAGGGGATGGGTATACCTTGGCATCAGGCCACAAGACAATGGTCTGCATTGTGTCTCAGGCCTGTAGTTTCTGCATTTGCCCACACAGGTGGGTATTGCATCCCCCATCCAGTCACCTGCATGACTATTATGTGTGGCCAATGCTGTGCATCACTTGCCATGTATATGTTCTTTACTCCATGACATGGATGGTGTCTCGGATGTGCACACCTCCCACATGCATTTACAGTGACATGTGGAACTGTACCTGGGGTGTCTGGCCCATGTTGTTAACACAGATTATCATCGGATGTGTCAGTCTTCCCCACTTGTGGCAGGAACTGGTAATGGGCAGCAGGTTTACCCTGCACCTACATGGAGCATGCTAACATCATTCGCTGATGTCAGTGTCATCTGTCCATACAGGGCATGTTATCAGGCATGGTATGTTCATTGGGAGTCACATGTGAAGGCACCATGATGGTGCAGGTGTCCATTTGGGAACATGGTGGAGGTGCACTGTCTGCATGTACATGCATATTGGACAGATGGGCAGGGTGACATGCCCTCTGTAGCCCACTGCTATCACTGCAGAGCTACTATCAGTGGCCAATATGCAGTATACTACCCACCTATTGGCTGCTGCCTAGGTATGTTTGTGTGCTCTGGGTAATAGTGGGGTTGCTAACTGTGATTGACTGGCCTTGATGTCACATGTCTGGGTATGGCTTTGCACCCCAGCCTCTCAGCTAATTTACATATTTTATCCCTGTATGGTTGACATGGTGATATAGTAGGGCCACCATAAAAGAGCTGAGCAAAACCCCCTCCACATTGGCCACAGGTGTCACACACTCACAGCCACCTCTACACAGGATACAAGTTACACACACTCACACACACACACACACCTGTCATGTCTGGGAGTAGAACCCTTACTTAACTAGCTTATTATACTACAGCACTATGCAGTTATAGCATGCATCATGGACATTACTAGAGTACCTCTTCCCCAAAGGTGTATTTCACAATGTATGACATCAACAGGGTTAACAAAGCAGGGCATTTCAACTGTACTGCGAGCAACTAGCCTAAAATCTATTGCTCCCTACACAGACAGTGAGACACACACAAAACATCCACAACTGACATGTGTGAGTACAGAACCCCTGACCAAGGTCTATAGCACACTATAGCATGGAGCTGTTATGGGATGCACCACAGATGTTACTACAGAAATCCTTCCCCAAAGTTGTATTTCACAATGAATGACATCAGCAGGATTGCCACGGTAGGGCATTTGAAATATACTGCGATTGAGTAGTCTATAATGCATTGCTCAATACACACACATTGAAACACACACAAAACATCCAGAACTGCCATGGGTGGAGATGGAACCCTACCACAGTTCTAAATCACACTACAGCAGTACGCAGTTACAGGACGCACTACGGAGATTACTGGGCTACACTCTTCTCAGAGGTGTATGTCTGGGTGAGTGACATCAGCAGCCTTGCCAAGGTTGAGTATATGAATTGTATGGAGTGTGAGTAGCCTAAAAAGGCATTGCTCTCTACTCAGTCAGACACACACAGATTCACACACAAACACACAGTTGTTAGGTCTGGGGTTAGAACACCTACCTAACTACTTTATCAAACTACAGCAGTACACACTTACAGGACAGGCGATGGAGATTACTAGGTTGTGACTTTCCCAGAGGTGTATTTCTAGGTGAGTGACATCAGCAGGCTTACCATAGTTGAGTATATGAATTGTATGGAGTGTGAGTAGCCTCAAAAGCATTGCTCTCTACTCAGTCAGACACACACACACACACAAACACACAATTGTCAGGTCTGGGGTTGGAACACCTACCTAACTACTTTATCACACTACAGCTGCATGCAGTGACAGGATGCACTATGGAGATTATCGGGCTATGATTTTCCCAAAGGTGTATTTCTAGGTGAGTGACATCAACAGCCTTGCCAAAGTTGAATAAATGAATTGTACAGAGTGTGAGTAGCCTAAAAAGCACTGCTTTTTATTTAGTTAGACACACACATACACACACACACACACACACACACACACACACACACACACACACACACACACACACACACACACACACACACACACACACACACACACACAGATTCACACACAAACACACAGTTGCCAGGTCTGGGGTTGGAACACCGACTTAACTACCTTATCAGACTATAGCAGTATGCAGTTACAGGACACGCTACAGAGATTACTGGGCTATGGTTTTCCCAGAGGTGTATTTCTAGGTAAGTGACATCAGCAGCCTTGCCAAAGTTGAGTATATGAATTGTACAGAGTGTGAGTAGCCTAAAAAGCACTGCTCTCTACTCAGTCAGACACACAGATTCACACACAAACACACAGATGCCAAGTCTGGGGTTAAAACACCTACCTATTTTATCACACTACAGCAGGATGCAGTTACAGGACATGCTATGGAGATTACTGGGCTATGACTTTCCCAGAGGTGTATTTCTAGGTGAGTGACATCAGCAGCCTTGCCAAAGTTGAGTATATGAATTGTATGGAGTGTGAGTAGCCTAAAAAGCAATGCTCTTTACACAGTCAGAGACAGACAGACACACACACAAGCACACACTCACACAGTTGCCAAGTCTGGGGTTTGAACTACTACATAACTAGTGTATCACTACAGCAGTACACAGTTATGGGAAACAACATGGAGATTCCTGAACTACAGCTCTCACAAAGGTGTATTTCACATTGAATGACCTGAGTAGGCTTGTCATAATACTAGCATGGGGAGGGCGGTGTGTGCATGGGCCATAACCCATTCATGTAGGGGTTGACATGCCACATGCGGGCACACATGGGGTCATATGTCACAGGTACTTGTATACAGCTACTAGATGACTACTTCCTTGTACAGTCATGTTGCACAGCTGGCACGAGCACTACATAGTCTGTCATGCTGACAGATGCTGATGGCTAGTATCTGCAGTGAGTGACATCTGCACCTCATGAAATTGTGGACCTTTGGCTGTATGCTGGGTGAGATAGTCCCGGATGTGTCCTTGTCATGGTGACCCTCTTCCACACATCTATGTCCATCTGCCTTTAGCTTATTATAGTGTGTTGTCCTTACATATATGTCTGTATTCCTATCCACTGTGCTTGCAAGGCAGGAGTGGTGCATACTGACATATGTTTTCAGTAAGAACTGCGACTGCCAGATATGTATGGTCCACTAGTGTTTGCAGACATGGCCTTCATGTGTTTAAGTGTGTGAGCATGCCCAGTATGACCTTTCAGTATGCTGTTGACTGACATTGCCTTCATTCCTTCAAGTGTGTGAGCATGCCCAGGATGGCCATATGTGCTGCATGTGTGGAGCAAGTGCAGGTTGTTTGTACTGCAGTGCTGATCTTTGTGTTGTACACCGACAGGTAGCATGCTGTGTCTGCAGGGTTTTCATCGGTCATTTGGCATGTACTGTTGCTAAATTTCTGCATGGCGAGGGGGACACCTGACTGTTTATACAGTTCTACACAGGAGTGGGGGGGCACACCTGACTGTTACTATAAGTGTACATAGGATGGAGGGGCACACCTGACACTTTTACACATTTGCTAGGACTGTACTGGTATGTCGGGTACTCCATTTCAGTCTGTAGTCTTACCTATCGTGCTAGCTAGAGGCATACCAGTGTACTACAGATCCTAGCTTTCACTGCCTACATATTAGTTTCTGACTTCCTAGCCTTCACATCTTACATCCAACTGCCTGGCCTGCTGTAGTCTGTCTGTGTAGGCCTGGTGGGGGTTACACATAGGGCTTATTCAGAGGCCATAGTACAGCATTTGTTTGTGTTTGTCTACACCTATCCTGCTGGCTGTAACAGTTGTTGGGTATGTGACCCCCCCAACTGGCATGTGTGAGTCACTTACTTTGGGGTGTCCCAGTATTGAGGGTGGTGCTGCAGGACTGCCTATGTTGGATGCGCAGAGTACACTCCCTATACATGGTTGAGCACAGGTAGTGTCATGTTTGGCATCCTTTTTACTGTATGTGCGAGTCGGAGAGAGGTGACATTCCCTGGGTCCCTACCGTGTCAGTGCATGTGTTATGCGTTATCTCTTTGCCAATGCTAGGGCATACTGGGCACACCTTCTTCTGCCTACTGGGGCAGGCTCAGGTTGTTCCTCCTCCGAGTCACTCTGTGCAGGCCTTGGTGAAGGTGGGGGGCTGTGTGGCCCTGCCCCAATGCTGTTCCTGCTGCAGCTGTTTCCACAGGATCATATTGTGTAGCATGGCACATACAAGAACAATTTGGGTACATGTAGTTGGTGAGTACTGCAAGGCTCCACCAGATGTGTCCAGACACTGGAACCGTGACTTGAGCATCCCAAACACATGCTCTATTATGATTCGTGTTTGTGCGTGTGCCTCATTATGGAGTTCTTGTTCGGATGTGTGTGCATTTCTGATAGGTGTCATCAACCATGGCGCCAGTGCTTATCCAGCATCCCTCACTAGGTGACCATGTGGGATGTCCCCATTGGCAAATCTGTGGTACAGCTGCGTCAAATGCCAGATGTGGGAATAGTGGTAGCTTCCAGGGCAGCCAGCACACCCATTCATTATTATGCCCTGGGCATCACACACAACCTGGCAGTTGATGGAGGGGAAGCCCTTGCGGTTGATGTAGACCCTACCAGGCTCATCAGGTTGTGCTTTTATGCTTATGTGCGTGCAGTCTATTGCACCCACTACCTCAGGGTATTCTGCTATTTGATGGAAGAGATGCATATTGTTGGCCAATTCCTCACAGGTGATGGGGAAATATACATGCTTGCCGACATGTGCTGACATGGCATCCAGGAACTGGTGGAGTACCCTGGATGCTGATGCCTGTGATATCCCCATCATATCCCCAGTTGGCCTTTGGAAGGTACCTGTAGCTAGTATTCGTAGGCCTACACATACCTTGGTATCCACTGGGATGAGTTCCCCTCTGTTATTTCTATGTGTGAGGCATGGCCTGCACAGCAAACAATCTGCTGTAGGAGGTCCCTGTCCACCCTATAGCACTCCACTATCTCCAGCTCATGTAGCCCTTGACAGGTTACCCTGGGTCTGTACACTCTTCTCCCTCTCCTCACTGTGGGTTGCTCAGCAGCATTCAAATCCTCACCACCCTCAGCCTCTTGCACATGCTGGCCTGTGACAGCAAATGCAGCCCCTAACATTATTTCTCTTGCTTTCATTTGTATACACCGGTGGTGCAGAGTTATTGGGAATAACAAAGGGAAAGGTATTTGCATCATTTATAGTGGTGTGCTGGGCTGGGCTAGGCTGTTCTGCTGCCTGTGTGATTGGCTGCTTCTGATACATTTCACCTGTCAGCTAAGCTAGTTCTCCTTGGTTACCTTCCTACTGCTGTTTCCCCTCACATTGCCTTCCTCTTTAAGCCCAGGGGTGCACTGTGCAAATGGAGTGCTCAAATGTGCACAGCGCTGCTATTTCCTGGTTTAAATTCTTTTTTCTTCCTGTAAAACCCAGTGCGGCACACACACACCCACTTACACTTTGTAAAGAGTGCTAGGCAGGTTTAGACACACCCCTTGCTTCGCTGTGCTCAGCTAGGTGCAATCCAGAGCCACTGGACTCCAATCCACTTACAGTATGCCTGACACTCCCCCCCCCATGATGTCACCTATATCCTAGTCTTGCACCCAGTTATTCATATCTTACACTGATGGGACCTGTCTCACATGCTGAGGAAAATTGGGATTCATTAACCTACCCCTTATTTGCATAGGATTGCCTGCTAATGCATGGTTACATGTCCCACACTGAGCCTCCCCCCTTAGCAACCACTACTCACTGGCCAGGTTGTCTTCTGCCTGCCATTGACTTGCATGGCAGAATACTGATTTTAGTTAGAATGCCCATTTTAAGTTTATTTTCTTATTTTCCCCCCAATCCTGTTTGCGCACCACTGCCCTATGCTTAAACAGCCGAGATCGGCAAAAATAAAATATAAGTTGTTTTTTTCATCTTTTTATTGTTTGCCATGCCAATGGCCTTCTACTTGGCCATTGGCATGCTTGCTCAGTGATATGCAGCCTTTATCTGGAGCTGTCATAGCTCCATTTTTGATTTTGCAGAAATGTACTCGGTTACTAACCGAGTACATTTCTGCAGATTGCACTAGTCTTGCACGGATTATTGCAAGCTTCCTGCATTGCAAATTCACCTCATTTGCATGGATTTCTCCTGCAAATGAGGTGATATGCATACCAGGGCTTAGTCCATGCAGGATTAGTGCTGGAGCTCTCGTGCACGCCCCCTGCCGGCTGTTCCTGGTTCGCACCGCAGACATATTGCCTGCATGGGCTCCTGCACTCATCTTGCACTCCATGCAAGCTTTTGAGAATCCAGGGGATTTATTTATCAGTTCACTCTGTATCAAATGAAGCTGAATTTTTTCTTCGTTAATATGCAATTCTTCTGTATTAGTCTTTGTAATAATGTTACTTAATTGTAACCATAATATGCCAATGCAGACCTTTACTCCCCAGGCCTCCTCTGAAAATATGATGCTATCCCAGTAAGACTTTCCTTGGCAAAAAAAAAAAAAGCTATTATGTGTTTGAGACATGGATGCCAAGAAATCTTGAGAGGTAATCTTGGAATCCATATCTAGAGCAATATTAAACAGTTATGATCAGTGAGACCCAGTCATAACTCTTTGTAGTGCATGGAGTTTTTTCTGCTTTGCTTATTACCAGTTACAAAAGGAAAAAAAACACAAAGTGTTTTTACTGGCTTTGAAAGCCAATAAAGAAAAAGAGTGAGTGCTACTGCATAGACAGCAAGTAAATATACTTGGACAAAAGCATCAAAGACAGTTTTTTAAATTCAGCTATGATTTTGCAAAATAAGTTGCTTACAGACTGCAGTTTGTTAAATTTGGTGACAAAACGAAAATATGAGGTATAATATTCAGGGACAGTTAACGGTCATGGAACAGCCTTTCCATGAGACCTGACAGTAACAGGCTTAAGAGGTGTGTAACAATTGTTATACACCTCTGAAAGAGTTGCTACAGTCAGGTCTCATGGTACAGAAGTGCTTTATGGGTTTGTTTTTTCCTGAATTTGGAGCATAATCATGGCTCTCCATGCACTACAAATATATTACCTATGGAGAATTGGTGCTCTGTATCACATCCTGGTGGTCTTCATCTTTCCATAGTCAGGATACAAATCCTGTCTAATTCTCCTTCTCCTAATATTTGTCCCATCCTGCTGGTATACAGCTACATAAATGGGTGCAGCATTGTTACAATGTGCTGTCTTACTGATAAATGTTGAACTAAGGCCCAATCTCACCACATTGGTGGAACTTCAAATGGAACAAACTCCTACCATTGCAAAGATCAAACTCTTCATCATATCATTATGCTTCATACCCTTGTCACACCCTACTTCTGCTGATCAGGGCAAAGCATGGCACTGCAGTCTTGTTCTTTAGGTGATATGCTAATATGAGATCCTATCTGCCATTGTGTGGGTAGCTGAAGTGGAGCACACACATCAATATATAGCTGCTGGTCCTCATGTTATCCTAGTGCTTTACATTTTTGTACCATCTGAATGGTTGTCAACAACATGGTGCTCGTCATCTTCTTCTCATCCTAATATGCTGGACAACACAAGCAGAGTGCCACACTTGAGGTGATTTCTTTCATATAAGATGCAAATCTGAGGTTCCATTTGGTTATGCTGTGCACAGTTTAGATTAGATTAATCACACATGCACACACGCACGCACACACACACACACACACACACACACACACACACACACACACACACACACACACACACACACACACACACAAACATTTACCAGTGTGATTCTGATGGTCCATTGACATCCTACATATTTGCATGCAGACTTTACTTTTACTTTGTATGTCCATGTTCTTCAGTAAATACACAACTCCTTACATGACAATGTCCTTAATCACAAATGGTAGACATACAGATTGGATTTCAGTAGCAATGTTTTTTATACTGCCACAAACATCTGTGTCATGTTAAAGTAGCTAATCACAAAGAAATCTGCTCACACCTGCATTTAAACTAAAAGTAGTTATCTATAGAGACATAAACAGCTATATAACCATCATCCATAGCAATAAATAATTATACAGACATTAATATGCACACCCTTTGCTGTCTGTAGCTGGTATCCTCATTTCACCCTACTGTCCTTAAGCTTTGTACCAGCCAGATATGGATATTCACTCCATCCTGCTTCTCCACCCCCATGATGAGAACCAGTTTGCATGAGGACAAGAATCCAGATGATGACAGACTATGTAAGCTTTAGAATACAGCTACTCAAACTTTCAGACTAACAGGAGCTCTTCATTAGGAATTGGTTACATTAGTAATGCTAGATACAGTGCTTTAATACCCACTTGTGCCTAGGAAGGAAAACATGAGCCATCATTTGTTTTTTATTGGAAATAAGAGACAATAAAAAAGTAGTAGTGTGGGAAACCAATCTCAGTTTGCAGATCAGATGCTTACACAAATGATGCAGCTAACAAAGAGCGAGACAGACATAGCATGAGAGTATGCATCGTGTGTGTGTGTGTGTGTGTGTGTGTGTGTGTGTGTGTGTGTGTGTGTGTGTGTGTGTTTCTGCATGTGTGTGTGTGTGTGTGTGTGTGTGTGTGTGTGTGTGTGTGTGTGTGTGTGTGTGTGTGTGTGTGTGTGTGTGTTTCTGCATGTGTGTGTGTGTGTGTGTGTGTGTGTGTGTGTGTGTGTGTGTGTGTGTGTGTGTGTGTGTTTCTGCGCGTGTGTGTGTGGGGGGGTGTGTATGGGTGTGTGTGGGTGTGGGTGTGTTTCTGCGTGTGTGTGTGTGCATACAGGGTGTGATTCTGTTAGTCTCTATTTGCCTACTGTGTTGCTCTGAGCAAGTAACTAAACCAAACAGTGCTCCCAGGTTTCCCTTGAAAGGACACTTGTGTCCAAGAAGTTTACCTTGTTAGTAAATCAGTAAAATTAGTTAAATGCAGAGAAGGAAAAGAGGCCAGATTCATTTGCATTTATATTAAGTATACATGATCTGTATTCAAGAACATCCCTACCATATTTTTTGTGCTTTCTAGTCACTCAGAAAAATTACAGTATGTGTACACGTAGTCTGCACTTTGTGCTAACCTTTATGAATCCCCCTTGATATTAAACGCTGCATGAAAATCAGTAGTAAAACTAAAATTAGGAGGAAGAAGTTAGTATGAGTTATGTTTGTGTTGCTGTTCGTTCCGAATGGTGTACACTTAGTGTAGGTGTTAATGAATCCCAGGGACAGGGGTAGTTTATGTCTGTCTTGATATGACTATATCTGAAATAGATGTTTTAGTTATAGGAATAATGACCATGTTATGTTGGTGTGCTATGAAAAGACTGGGAATGACACTGGATTAAGATATTAATTAAGAATGTGTGGATGCCACTGAACTAGGAATTTCAATAGGTACAAAAAACGGTGTCTAATGATCCCACATAAAACAATTTGAGGTACTTTTCCATTATCAGGGCAACAGGTCAAATGAGCACTTGGAATCCTCCTAATCCATAATTCTCAAACTAATAACTTGAGACTTGTTAGTTATTCAGGTAGTAGTTTTTTTCCCCTGTTAGTTGTTCAGTATTGTTAAATATACCCAGTGCCCCAGGATTGGTGTTGAGGTAGTACAGACTGTCAGCTGGAGGAAGAAAAAAACAGGAAATAAAAAAGAAAGGAGGAAAACATGTTCAGCTTATGCCATTTGTAGCCACAGACTCGTATAAACTTATATTTTTCACAGGCTTTGTACTGGTAGTAGCTTTTTGTTCGCCCATTGAGGTAGTTTTGGCCTTAGTGGCCTGATTATGTTTAAGGGATGTGACTTGTACTCCCAACAGTTTTTGTATGGCAGCTAGCTGTGGCAAGGGGGGCAGTGCAATATTAGCTGTGCTTTCAAATAGAGAAGACAATGCGGACGTGTTTGTTACTGGGTAGTAGTACTGATACAGCTTTTGAGTGTGTTGGAGTGAAGCTGTTTACTTCTACTTTTGTGAACCTGGGCAAAAGCCAGAAATGGCAAAGATACTGGTGGCGGTTGCGAGTATCCTGACACAGAACTATATGACTGCGAGCAATGTCGCAACTGGAGAAGCAATGTCAGTGCCATTTGGTTAAATGCGGTTGTCAGTATTTAAGGGGGGGGGGTGTTATTTCATGCTTCTTGCTGGATAGTAGTCCAGTGGTACGCTAATAGATGGGTTGGAGGTTGCAGATGGATTTGTGTAGGTCATGAATCCTTGGAGCTCGAAGGAAAACATCAGTGTCAAGCTTTAAAAATATGTTGGTTGAAATTTCAGTGTTTGGTTTAAGCATAACAGCATGAAAACCTGGATAACTTATTCTTCTTCTACTTTTGGCTGCTCCCGTTAGGGGTCGCCACAGCAGATCAGTTGTTTCCATTTCTTCCTGTCCTCTGCATCTTGCTCTGTCACACCAACGACCTGCATGTCCTCTCTCACCACATCCATAAACCTTATCTTAGGCCTTCCTCTTTTCCTGTTACCTGGTAGCTTCATCCTTAGCATTTTTTTCCCAATATACTCTGCTTCCCTCCTCAGCACATGTCCAAACCAACGCAATCTTGCCTCTCTGGCTTTGTCTCCAAACCTTCCAACCTGGGCTGACCCTCTAATATACTTATTCCTAATCCTGTCCACCCTTGTCACATCCAGTGCAAATCTTAACATCTTTAACTCTGCCACATCCAGCTCAAACTCCTGCCTTTTTGTCAATGCCACTGTCTCCAACCCATATAACATAGCTGGTCTCACTACCCTCTTGTAGACCTACCCTTTCACTCTTACAGGTACTCGTCTGTCACAAATCACTCCTGACACTCTTCTCCACCCACTCCATCCTGCCTGTACTCTCTTCTTCACCTCTCTTCCACACTCACCATTACTCTGAACTGTTGATCCCATGTAGTTAAACTCATCCACCTTCACCCCCTCTACTCCCTGCATCCTCACCATTCCTCTATCCTCCCTCTCATTCACACACATATATTATGTCTTAGTCCTGTTGACCTTCATTCCTCTTCTCTCTAGAGCATATCTCCACCTGTCTAGGGTCTCCTCCCCCTGTTCACTACTCTCACTACAGATCACAATGTCATCTGCAAACATCATAGTCCACGGGGACTCCTGTCTAATCTGTCTTTCAACCTGTCCATCACCATTGCAAATAAGAAAGGGCTCAGTGCTGATCCTTGATGTAATCCCACCTCCACGTTAAATGCATCCGTCACCCGATAACATTATTAAAAAATCTGTTTGGAGGCTGTGCTGTCCATTGTCAAGTTAGTAGTTGCAGAATTAGGGATTAAGAAGATTCCGAGTGCTCATTAGACCTGTTGACCCGATAACGTAAAAGTACCCATTTTTATTATCAGCAATTAATATGCTATACAGGATAGAGTATTAAGTAATGTGGTTGGAGAGGCAATGAAATTAAAGAAAGAAAGCAAGTTAGTGGCTATTCTGGAGTCAGTATACGTAGTTACCTTTTGCCAGCATTAAGTCCTATATCCTACCTTTGAAGAATAACATCACTGATCAGGCAGCCTTGTTATAATCTTAAAATGTTTAATATTCAGGTGTTATTGACAGTCAAGCTTATGGTTACTAAACTTTTAACTGTAATACGTTAACCATTCAATCTTCATATATAAAATAGGTGCCAACACTACACAGCACACTAACAGTAAAGGATTATTAGTTCTTGAACTTACTGTGTCTTCACTGTCTTGGTTGTTTATATCAGAACCTTCTTCATAAAAAGCAAACCATCACTCAGCTTCTTCACAACTGCACTAATCAGTTCATAGAATTCAGTGCAATTTCTCATTACCGGTGATTCTAGAAGCCGATGACATCATAATCAACCTTTCATGATGCTTCATGAAAGTGTTTGATTAATTTAAATTAACAGTACAGTAGAAAGTAAAAACCCATGTCTTAATCATGTCTTGATTTTCTGTATAACACTAATGTCTCTGTTCCAAGATGGCTTGAAGAGTATGCATTACAACATTTAGGATCTAACTGTGAAACTCTAGGTTTCTAGTTACATCCTAAAAAAAGACTGAAAAGCTCTGCGTTACTCGGGCCAGAGTCATTTTACTTATTTATTTGATTGTTTAAATCTTTATTACTCTGGATGAGTGAGCTGATCCAAGGCCCCATCTCAGTCATTACCTTTTCCAGAGGTGTATTCAACATACATTGCAAATAAGGATGAAAAATTATGTACCAAATAGTCAGGAAAATACTTAGATTAAAAAATACAGGACAAGTTACATATGAGGTTTAAAGTAAGTTTACAATGTTTACTTACATTAGACAAAGCTGTGCTTGAACTGATCATTGCCATCATTCTATAATCCATTTTTCTGATGATGGTCATGGTAGTAGCGAGATGCATGCAGCTGACCATACTTTCCTATAACCTGCAAGAGGCTTCAGATTATCCTGTGGGAATGCCAAGTGTTCCCAGGCAAGATGAGATATAATCCCACCAATATGCCCTTGTTCTGCTCCAGGACCTTCTCACAGAGATATCCTTACGATGGCACAAATGTTCTCACCTGACTCCTCTCAGTTTTTTTTTAATTTCTCAAAATATTTGGGGTTTCTAATGCCTCTCAGTTTTTTTTTTTAATTTCTCCAAGTCTTTTGGGTTTCTAATACCATGACTGGAATGGACCCATACCTAAAAAAAAGTACAATTAAAGTTCATGAAATTAGTATTGTTTCAACCTTTGATGTCAGCCAGAAGTACTTTTCACAACACCCACTGTGCCCAGTAATGACTCCTTCTGCAATTTGTTACATGTCCTTGTAACATATCTAAGTACAATTGTAGATTCTTCTTTATAAGATCCTGTTGCACCTACTACTATTGGAACTGTCTTGTTATCTTTATTCCACATTGCTCTCATTTCTGCCTGAAAATCCTGATATTTTATGGCTTTGTGTCTCTTTGTATGCAAGACACTCTAGGACTGACTGTGGTGATTTCAATGATCAATGCTACTTTTGTCTTCTTTTCATGGACCACTATATCCAGTTTTCTAGCATCTATCTTTTGAACTGTTAGTAACTGGTGATCCCATGTGATGTAGACCATCATTTTCTACGATGCTTTGTGGCTCATATTTCAAATGTTTTTCAGCCACTTCAAGTATCATAATGTTTGCACAATCCCCAGTGCAACAGTCTTGCCACATTATTATGCCTTTCAGTATACAGTCCTTCTGCCATTAGTATGTCCCACCCAGCAATGAGGTGTGCAACTGTTTCTAATTCTGTTTTACAAAAACCTACATTTGTCTGTTTCTCCTACATCTTCAATGGACTTTGTTAACCAAAGTGTACATAACCTACATCTTGTGCCACCAATATTAACCTTTCATCTCTTGGTTTGAATTCTCCTCTCCTTAACTATTCTTGCATTCATTCCTGATCAACATGAGGTTCTTCCAGGAGTTTTCTATACTTGCAACTATATTTACGTATTTTCTACATTTCTTGCCTTCTCATCTGGTCCTTCACCTTATATCCTTTCTTTTGTTTTTTGGCACGTTCAGTTGCTGCCTGATTTTTATCTACTTCTGGTTTGATTTCCATTCCTGTTGATGCCAATATGCTTCTGCTAGATTAAGCAGAGAATTCATCTTAGGTTTATTCTCCTCATGTTTCAAAACTTTCATAACATTTGGGTCTTGTGAGGTCAGCAGATATGTGTGGAGTCCCATGATTGCAGATTTATGCATGTAATCAATTTCAAGGAGGCCCATCCCTCCTTCAGACTGGAGAATATATAATCGGGTCTATATTATAACATCGAAATCTACAAAGATCGAATGTTATAATATCGACCCTGTAATATCGAACGCTGAAAACAGAGAAGGTGCAGGAAACCGAATTCTTAACTAGAGAAATAATTCGGTGGGCTGTTGCTGTGGCTTTGCTGTTTTCAACGTTCGATATGTTGGAACATTACAGGTCAGGTTCAGATAAGTGTGCAATTGTGTGTATGTTAGGGTTAGGGGCGGGTTAGGTGAGTTAGGGTTAGGGCGTAGGTCAGGTAAGTGTGCGGTTGTGTGTAGGTTAGGGTTAGGAGGCAGGTTAGGTGAGTTAGGGTTAGGGCACGGGTGAGGTGAGTGTGCAATAGTGACGGACCTTAAGGTTAGGGTTGGGTTAAGGTAAGTGGATAGCTAGTAGTGTATGTAAAGATTAGTTTAGGTTTAGGTGTAGGATTTTAAGTGTATATGTGTGGATTGCTGTTTTTTGTGTGTGTTTGTGTTGCGTGTATGTTTCTCGGAATAGCAAATTTTTTCCCTGGGAAAAAAATTTGCTATTCTGATTGTTCGATGTTTTCGGATTTCGGTGTTTGGGGTTCGATATTATAACATTCGATCTTTGTAGATTTCGATGTTATAATATAGACCCTATATAATCTTGGTATACACTGATTTTTATAAATCATTTGGTGAGCATGAAGCATCCTTCTTGTTTTCCTGTCTAATCTATCCAACACATTTTGAGGCCAATCAATTACTCCAAAACTGTAAGTTAGGGCAGGAAGAGCAAACTGGTTTATGGCTTGGATTTTGTTCCTAGATGTCAACTCTGTTTTCGGGATTAATTTAAGTCTTCTAAAGTATTCCTTATTAAGTTTTACTTGCATTTGCTTATGTTTTATTGTTGATCCTTCATCAGTTCCCAAATATTTATACACTCCCTCTTGCTCAAGTTCTTTTATATCATATTCTTGTCCCAAATTGATGTTTTCTTGGTGCTGTAGTTTTCCTGCTTTAAAGGTTGCTTTTGCACATTTATCAAGACCAAATGACATTCTTATATCATCTGGAAAAGTTTTGACAGCTTGCAGTTGTGCTTTCATGAGCTAAATAGTTTGAAATCATCAACAAAGAGAAGATACGTCTTCACACTTTGTTGCTTTTAAGAGCCAAATTATAGCCATGGCCTAAGTTGTTAAGTATACAGCTTAATGGGTTAAGGGCAAGGCAGAATATCAGTGGTGACAGAGATTCACCCTGGAATATGCCCCTTTGAATTTTTATGCCTGGAATAATAATTTGTCTTTTATCATGACTTAATTGCAAAGTGTTCTGTCACTGTTTCATGGTTACTGTAATGTAGTCAGTCAGTGTAGGGTGTACCTTATACATATTTAGGCACTCTTTTATCCATGAATGTGGGATGCTATCAAATGCTTTTTTGTAGTCAATCCATGTCATACTTAGATTCTTCCCTTTTTTACAGTTCTCCACTATGAGTTTATTTAACAACAAATGATCCTTTGTTCCATATGACATATTTAGGCACTCTTTTATCCATGAATGTGGGATGCTATCAAATGCTTTTTTGTAGTCAATCCATGTCATACTTAGATTCTTCCCTTTTTTACAGTTCTCCACTATGACTTTTAACAACAAATGATCCTTTGTTCCATATGACTTTCTTTTATTGCCCTTTTCTTCTACTGCCATAATTGAGTTTTCTTCTAAATGACTATAAACTCTGTTGGCATCAGTTCCCATGTATAGTTTATACGTCATCAGAAGGCATGATGTTTAGGGTAGCTTGCAGGTTCACTCTTAAGTAGGAGCATTGTTTTTCCTCTTGTTAGCCAGGTTGGTGTCTGTTTGGGGTGCGTGTATAAATAGTTCTTACTCATGGCTAAATCTTTGTGCAAAGATGTTAATACTTTTAGATAAAAGTTCGATAATGCAATGAGGAGCAGTAGCTGTACTCTGAGGGCCTCACAGACTACTCAGTCCCTCACTCTGTTATGGAGTGTGAGACCAGCTACCCTACTAAAGAGCCTTATTTCTGCTCCCTAAATTAATGATCTCAGTCTTTGGTCACTACCCAGAGCTTATAACCATATATGTAGATGGGAGCACAAACTGACTGGTAACCTGAGAACTTCATCCTGTGAGTCACCTCTCACTTCCTACAACAGACCACTACAATGTCTGCAGTACAACTGTCATGGCAACAGTCTTTTGGTTAGTGTCTTGATCCCTTCTACCACAATTTATGAATAATACCCTAGGATACTTAAACTCCTGTCTGAAGTTGCTGCTCTTCTTCACATGGAAAGTGTGATACCTTCTTTTAGGGGAAAGTACCATGTCCTCTGATTTGGACATGCTGACATTCATCACATTGACTTCATATGCAACAGCAAATCTCACCAGAGCATGGTGGAGATTATATTATCCAGAGCCTAAACCGATAACATCAACAAACAAAAAAGAAGCAGCCTTCACATTAGCTAATTAGATAATCTTCAGACCTTAGCTCTGCTCTAATGTAAAAGCTATGAAAATCACAATCACAAAGAAAAGTGGAGACAAGATACTATTGGTGGAGCCCTTCTCCCACCAAAATCATATCTGATTTAACTCCGAGAATGCGGGCACAATTCTTTCTTCTCAAATACAAAACCTGAATGGAAGCTTCAATAGTCCTGGGTCCCTGCAGTGCTGTAGCATTTTTAAAAGACAATCTAGGGTATGCTATTATATTTATCTGATGTCCTTTTCATTCATTCCTCAACTGATGTGTTCAGATCCAAGACTCAGATCCAACACAGCTGCTTCTACAAGATTTTCTTTCTTGAGCTCCTCCCATTACCCATAATGCTCTACCAACCTACCGTACCTCAGATCTCATTTGCCACCATTCAGCTTCAAACATGGATCCTGTTGCTCTTGAGCTTTTGGAGTTAATGTCAATCATTTTCATGAATTACATCTTAAAAAACTTGTAATTATATCTAATCTTACATTCTCCTATCTCAATTGCCAGTTTTCTAATATCTTTAGCACATTTCTGTCTTTGTTTAGCTACAGATTTGTTGGTCTGTAGCTAAAGTACCATTGTTGGCACTCTCTTTTTTCAATTTAAACTTACTCTACAGCACCCTTTACACTACCATTGTTAGTAGTTCTTTCTATCATTTTCTTTCCTTTATTCTTCTACTTTAAAAAATTAAAATAATTTCTATCTTATAGTTTATTTACTTTGTAGTTATCACCAATAATCCTACTAGTTTTAAAAGGTGCATTACCCATGGGCATAAAATCCCTAATTTAGATGCCCACTGGGAATGTGTACATTGTTTAGGATCCATGCACTTGGAGGCAGCTTGCTGCATTTGTTCTGGATTCAACTCCAGAGCCCTTACTGACCATAGGAACAAACTAGTGCTGAAGGGCCTTCTCTCTTGCACCTCTTTTGCTTCTATAACTGAGGCTGAAACCCCCTCCAAGAAAGCATGCAAGGAGAAGCCTAGGCTTCTAAGTCTGAAGAGTCATGCAAGAGGTGCCACGGACTACTCTTCCTCATCGGCTCCTACTAAAATGTTATAAACATCAGATCTGACTATTTCAGATCTGACTGGTTCTAAATCTATGTCTCCCTGGATCTGAACTTCTCCACTCCTATCAGTTCCCATTATTTCACTGCTCCCTTCACCTTTTTTGGAGGGATGCCCCCACAGGCATTCCAGACCTCCATCCTCCACATTTTCTCTTATGTCTTCCAGAAGCTTATATAGATGTAGATACATATGTGACAAACAAGAAGAGTATAAAGGCAGATTATAAAACAACTATGCAAGTTACAAATAGTGTAGATTCAGGAACAATCAAAAGTATTGTAAAAAACAACTGGAAATTTTTAAAATGTAGTGCAGAAATTGGCAAAAAAGTAGAGAAAGAGCCAGTTTTTGTGCAAAAAAGAGGTAAATGTTTCAATAATATATTCCAGAGTAAATTGAACAGCAAGCAGCTAGTGTGCAATAACCCTGGAATGTTCAAATGTATGAATTGTAATATGTGTGACTATTTATTAACAAGGATCAAATAAATTAAAATAGGAACAGTGTTGATACATTTGAAAGGAAAATATACATGTAAATCTAGGTTTATTGTATACCTAATTAATTGTCAGCCATGTGAAGCTTTTTATGTGGGACATACTACAAGAGAGTTGTATAAAAGGGTGTATGAGCATAAATATGCTGTTAGTATGAAGGATGAAAAAAATGCAATGGGAAAACATTATAAAGAAAATGGATGTAAAGTAGATTTTAAGTTTTGTGTATTAGACTAATTATGAGGAGAAATTTAATGCTGAATCAGAACTGGGGTGGAAAGAGTACCAATGACAGGTCAAATTGAATGCATGCCATCCACCAGGGCTAAATGATAGAAAATAGTTTACAGCTTTTTTAAAAAGGAAAAAGTTGGGTCATGTGACCTGGCAGACCACATGACTTGTTCAAAGGATATAAAATGTTTTGTAGTTTTAAGTACATTATGCAGTCTAAAGAAGTCAAGGGATGACGAAAGTGCTTACTGTTTGATGTACCACTGTTTGAACTGAAGAATTAAAGTGGAACTTGTTTTTTATATTGGCTCAGTTTTTCGGTTTGTTTTCACGTTTTGTTTTTCCGATACAATATAATTTGCATTTAGAAGATAAGGACTTATGTTTCTGTCTTAGGTTGCATGTTTTTTCTGAGTACTTTGAAGGCATCTTCACTAGGAAAACCTTAATTGCATGCCTTTTAGTGAAGCAGGGACACATCTTTTAAGTGGCATGACTTCATGCCCCCTATTTTCAGTATTTCATTACATGATATGCCAGGAAAACAGCAAGATAAATACACAGCAGAATTAATAAATGCAATTGACATAGTGACAGAGGCACTTATCAACAATTACAGATATAGCAATAACAATAATATTAATCATAAACGGTTAACAATATCAGTAATACATATATTTATATTCCTTTTTATTCAAAAGGGTTTTCTTCTTAAAGGGTGGCAGAGAAAAGCTATCTAAATTGCAAATTGCTGACAAGAAGCCATGATAAAAAATAATTTGCTAAGATCTAGCAGCCTTAATAAATTATTTTTTGTTAATTTCTGCTGCATTTCAGTTTGCAATTTTTCTTTGCAAAAACTCACATCTATTGCCTTTGCACTTTTAATTCTAGCTGCTGGTTTTAGAGCAGAATACATAGCACATATTCGTCTGACTGCACTACATTTGAATTATCTGCTGCAATTTGTCAGTTAAAAACTACACTATCAAGTAGTCAAAGTTCTAAGGTTTTGCATTGCCTGTTTGTAATTCTGAACTTAAGGAGGCCACAATGGTTATAAAAACATTGGCAATAATGTGAAATTTCTTTGATAATAGACAGTGGTTTACTTTTCATGTAATGTACATTACTCGCTTATTTCCAAGCATTTATTGAGCTATTAATGTTTACAATCTCATAATTCTATATCATGTTTGAGGGTAATACTGTAATTACCATCTATTGCTACTTATTTGGACTCATATCGTGCAACCATATGTCAAGCTTAATGCACATTTTATTAGCCCAACCACATTATTGCATTCCATTAGTCTTTTATCAGCAGTTACATAGTTTTTCTCATATGGCTGCATCATATGTATCTTTCATCTTTTTTAGACCAAACCAACAATTAATAAATTATAGTCATTAATCATCATTTAAGAATTACTCTTCTTCAGTCCTACAGATCTAAATCATAGGAACATTCTATCTGAATGCAGTACAAAACCCCTTTGGTTTACCCAGTCTGCTGATTCCCATATGCGGGTGTGACACAAGGGAAATACTGCCGCCCAGCTATCTGGAATTTTGTAAATAATGATCTGTGATTTGAAAATATTAATATGATTTATATAGAAATGTAACAAAAGGAGGCATTGCCAGCCCAGCTATCTGGAATTTTGTAAATAATCATATGTCATTTGTGCATATCAACATGATTCATATGCTTGTCTTACAAATGTAAGAGAACTATATGTTATGTGTATATTATACTACTGGCACAGAAGTGTATGTTGAACAGGGTTTGTATAGTATGTAAAACACAAAAACCTCCACCAGCAGACAAACCAACCTAGTAACCAGAAATCAAAACTAAGTGTAGAGAGAAGCACCAGTGTGGAAGCACATCAATCACAGTTCAAAATATCCACAGGTAAAATAGGCAGCAAACAGCAGGCAGCAGGTGAAACAGATCAAAGTATGGAAACAGCAGTCACAATTAAAATATCCAAAGGTAAAGTAGGCAGCAAACAACAGGCAGCAGGTAAAATAAATCCAAGTTTAATGCATATACAAACCGGTGAGTGCTTTCACACCCTAGTGAAACAACATCTTTACTAAACATTTATATAATACTGTCATAATACACAGACCAATCAAAAACTAAAACTAATAAAACTATTAAATAGTTAAAGCTGAACTCACTAAAAATGATGAACCCATCAAATAGGAAATAGCCATTACTTTTTTCTTTTCATTCTAGCTTTTAAAACTGGATTCAAAAGTACAAATTAATTTAAACCTAACCCCATATGAGAACGTAGTTTGGCTATCCATCTTGCTTCACATCTTTCTGTTTCATTTTCAGTGTTACCCAACCTAGCATTCTCATATACAGTATAACATCTAACACAGTAAAAAAAAATCTATGTGCGTTACCTTGCATCTGAACGTGTTTAGCTAAGGCATTGACAGTGTTACCTTTATTTATACAATACATATGGTCCCTAATACATTCACCACTTTTGAAGGGCTGGCAGACCTTTTGGTGAAGGAACAAGCCCTTAGCACTTTGTCTGAGGACATGAAAATCTGGTTAGCTGATAGATAATGTAGTACTGCAGATGAGTTGGGGAAGAAGGGAGACCTATACCTAGCAAGCAGGGCATCACTGCACAGGAAAGGGACACACAGTGCTGCTCATGGGTCTAAGGGAACCCATGGTGGGCAGCCCAGATTGCCCAACAGAGTCCGCCAGTAACAGAGGAAGCCACTTAGTCTAGGTACATGTCCAGGACAAGAATTAAATGGTTTAAATGCAATCAGTGGGGCCATATAACATATAGATGTCCATGAAGGCAAAGTGGGGAACAAAAGGTGGTAGAGTCAGTAAGTGGGAATGACAAAATGCCAGCAGTAAGTTGTCTCAAGACAACAATAGTACCAAACTACCAGAAGAGGTTATATCCTATCTTAGTGGATAGGAAAGAGGCCACTGCTAAGAGAGACACAGCCTCTGACCTAACCATTGTGAAGCCTGCAATGGTTACAGAGAAGCACTACTTGCTTGGGCAGTCTACTCCAGTCAGAGCTTTAGGAGGGACCCCCATTCCAAATACCTTTGGCCAGGGTTCACCTTGACTGGGAGGGTGGAAAAGGAAGCCAGCAAGTAGGTGTGTTTGAGGATATCTTTGCAAATGTCCTGACAGGGAATGATGTTGATAATGCAAGTACCATATATGGATACAGTTACACGCAATCAGGCTTAGAGACAAGCATGTGAGTCTGGTAGCCTAGGGGAGACCCACACAGACCGCACACTTGCAAGCAGGACTTGTGAGGTTGTTACTTCAGGGAGGGAGCTACCCTGTAGCAGTGAGACTGAAGGTGAGCCACAGCTGCTTGTGGGTACTTATATTCCCTTGGACAAAGTGACTGCAAGGGCAGAGATGAGTAGTAGTACCCCAGGCAGACAGTGCGGCACCTCTGTCAGAGAATACTAGGCTTCCTGTGAAAGGAGAGCTGGGAAGGGATACAAAGCGAGAGAGTTGAGATAGGCTTAGCTCTCAGACCCTACATTACAAGGCCTAAGGGAGGTAGCTGGTGAGGCCCATAATTCTCAAGGGAAGGGGGAATCAGTATACTGGGACAAAGGGTTACTGTACAGAGAGTGGACCCTTGAGGGTGGGATTGAGAGTGAGAGAATACAGCAGTTGGTAGTGCCCAGAGCCTACCATCTGTCACTTCTAGCCATAGCCCATGATATTCCCTTGGCAGGTCATAAGGGCATAAAACATACAAAGAGACATATTATGCAGAACTTTTATTGGCCTGGGATTTCCAGAGATGTAACAGGGTACTGCAGGACCTGTGAGCAGTGCCAAAAGGTAGGTAAGGCAAGAGACAAGGTGAAGGCTCCTTTGATGCTTTTGTCTGTGATTGAGGAGCCATTACAGAGGGTAGCTATGGATATTGTGGGGCCTCTGAGCACCCCAAGTTCCATTGAGACAGAAAATGTGGCAAATGCCTTGTTAGAGATTTTCAGCAGGGTAGGTTACCAAAAAGAAATACTGACTGACTGAGGTGGCAATTTCATGTCAGACTTGCTGGCTTATCTGTGGAAGCACTGTGGGGTGAAGCATTTAAAGACCACCCCCTACTATCCCCAGACTAATGGTCTTGTTGAGAGGTTGAACTGTACACTCAAGTCCATGATACAGGCATTTGCAGACCAGTTTAGGAGGGAGTGGGACAAATATTTGCCCCATCTGTTGTTTGCTTACTGAGAGGTGCCCCAGGAATCCACAGGTTTTTCATGCTTCAAGTTGTTGTATGGAAAAAAGGGTGAGAGGACCTCTAGATTTGATTTCAGATGAGTGGGAAGGTGAGTGTGAATCTCACAAGGAGTCTGTTGTAGCATATGTCCTAAACCTCAGCCCAAGGCTCAGATAACTCATGGGCTTGGCCCAGGAAAAACTGGCAGAACCCCAACAGCAGAAAAAGGTCTGATATGACAGGAATGCTCAATAGTATACTGTAGGCAGCAGGTAATGGTTCTCATTCTTGTCAGACACAACAAGCTGCAGACAGCTTTTAACACGATGAAATCTTACCATGATAGGGAGGCCCTTGTGCTAAGTATTTGCAGTACAAGGCAGGAGGAGTCTGAGGGGGATCTATGGTTGCAGGGAGCTAGCCAGACAAATCCCAAATTATTATAGTAGAGCCTAGGGTTGCAGGCATATGATGGGACAGTGCAGCATTGTACTGGGGTCAGCAATTCCAAGGCAGCTGGAATCTTAAGACAGGGAATGGGGAAAGGTAACCCAGATAGTCAACCCTCTCAAGCAATGTTTCTCAAGGGTCACTTGAAAAACTAGATTGAGTTTTTTGGGGGGAAGAAGTGTGACACAAGGGAAATACTGCCAGCCAAGCTATCTGGAATTTTGTAACTAATTATATGTAATTTGAGAATATTAATATGATTTATACAGAAATGTAACAAAAGGAGATGCTGCCAGCCCATTTATCTGGAATTTTGTAAATAATCGTATGTCATTTGTGAATATCAACATGATTCATATGCTTGTCTTACAAATGTAAGAGAGCTATATGCTATGTGTATGTTAAACTACTGGTACAGAAGTGTGTGTTGAACAGGTTTTGTACAGTACTGAGCTTCAAATATGTGTCCACAGTGTACCCTACTGGAAAAGAACAGAAATGTATATAAACTATATACTTGTGCAAATGTATGTTTTAATAGTAGAAACTGGAACATACAGAGCTAACTTACAAAACTTCAAAAAAAAGTTGAAATTAGACTGCTTTATGATTGTGTTATAAAAGTTCATTTCAATGCAGCAAGGAGATAGGATGTCTAGAACTAGGGTGCCTTCTGCATTGTTTTGTAAGTGTTTTATTGTTTTATGCCTTCTAGAAACAGCAAAGATCTGAGAGATATGTATTTCTCACACAGAGATGTTAAAGTTTTTGTTAGCATCTGTTTGGCTTGGGAACTGAAGTCAGGTGACAAGGAGTGATGTCATCCAGGCTAACTCAGCAGCAATATTTGATATTAATTTAAGAACTCTCTCAGAGAGAGACTGTGCATTTTGTATTTTGTCTTGGACCTAGCAAGAACATCCACTCATCATCACCATCTGCACTTGCCTTGCTAATAGTAAGTAACTAGGGTACAATAATTTCTTTTAGATATAGTCAAGGATATAGTAAAGATTACTTAAGATGTTTTTTGTATTTATTTGAGACTGTCCAGCAATGTTGTTTTACAATATTTCCTATGATTTTGAACTATGAAGTAACTGTGTTTGTTTTCTGAGTATTGTCTTGTTCTTTTATTATTTATTATTAAATATATTTAAACCTATCTTTGTGGATATTTGTGAGTCATATTTAAGCTCTTAGAGTACTTCATGTGTATTTAGTGACAGTGTACAGGCCACTCCTAATAGCCTACCGCTTGGTCAAAACTACCATTTGGATTATTAGTAACATTACACAGTAGGATTGTACACCCTTTGTTAAGGGACTACAGTAGCTAAGAGTGGTAGGTGGCAGTAATAACTACCTTATAGTCTGGGTAGAGGGGGGCATAGTTAGTAAACCTGTGCCAGCCTTTCCCAGGTGTGTGTCTGTGGGTGTTTGTATATAAATCAAATCTCAAAGCATGTGTGTGTCAGCTACTTGGGCAGGGACACGAAGCACTGGTTGGACAAATAGTGTGCTGGAGGTTTTGGCTTGACCATTCAGCTGAGATCTCAGCCCTATAACTGTGCCAGTGGGGAGTCTTACTGGGGATCTGGAGAAAGAGGGAGAAACCAGCCCCAGACTGACTGTGGTCTCTGTGCACTCTTAAGGGAAATTGCACTTTACTCTGTGTGTACTTGTCATCCTTCCAATGTGTACATCCCCTAGCTCTTGCTAGTGGTGAGGATTGAGACTCCTTGATTACTGGGCCAGTGCTTGGGCATCACAGCGGGCAAAATAAGAATATAAATTTTATTTACTCCAGATACATGTGAAATTATCCTAAACATTTGTCCAAGACCATGCTTCACTTGTACCTGCTGAATATAAAGCTGTGTAAGATAGCCAAACTTCATAATCACAGCAGTGTACTCCTTCATACAGGTTCCTAAAAGTGACTGTAGAATACAGTTTTCTTGGTTTTCTTTAGCTTACACCTTTAAAGGAAATGTTACATTTTACCATTTAACATCAGCTGTATTAATGTCACATTAAAATAATAAGGTGTATTTGAATTCAGTGTGGTCTAGTAATAGGAAGAGGTAGCAAAATAAGGTTAATTCATCACAGTTCGTGGTATCAGTTACATCACTGTTTTTCAACTGCCGGTCCATGGACCAGGTCCAGTCCGGCAGAAATTTCCTGCCGGTCCATGAAAGCAGAAGCATACTGGGCATCTGGCAGTTCTGGCAAATGCTAGAAGGGAAAGTACCAAAATGGGCCAATGGACCAGCAAAAAAAAAAAATTAAGTTTTTTTAAGGACATTTTGTTTAAGAACCTCCTTTGTGTCCAGTCACACAGATGCAGAAGATGAAAACTCATATCTGTCTTCCACATGTGGAATTTGAATTCCAGAAAATGTTAGGACTGTGGACCATGAACAGACAAATGAGAGGTGTGTGTGTGTGTGTGTGTGTGTGTGTGTGTGTGTGTGTGTGTGTGTGTGTGTGTGTGTGTGTGTGTGTGTGTGTGTGGGTGTGTGTGTGTGTGTGTGGGTGTGTGTGTGTGTGTGTGGGTGTGTGTGTGTGTGCCCGTATGTATTAATATATCTATTAACATGTGTCATATGTTCATAATATCTTCAGAAAATAACTCACATTTTCTTTGGCATTGTATAATCCATTTGTCTTGAGGAGTCATTCCTGACCTGTCTGGTGACTGGGCATGTGAAATGCTGTTTTATAATTCTTCCAGGTCAACACCACCTGAGATACTTACACAAATATGACGCATGCATATATGCATATTTTAATACTAAACAAGTATACATTTCTGCAAATTGGTGGTAGGTAGGCTACAGGCATCAGTGGCAACTTTTTCAACATTATGTAAAATTTCATATGACACCATGAAGTACCATATATACTGTATCTGGGTCAAGTTATTAACAGAAATATTAATATGGCACATATTCATAATTTGGCATAAAAAAACAATTGCCTAATGACCACTATATGTGTGCTGAACTGTCCTGTTAAATGCTATTCCTCTATGTTATTATGTTGACACTGCCTGAGATATTTATAGGAAATACTCAGATTTGGGTAAATACCATATTTATTGATAAGCAAGTATACATATCTACAAAGTCTTGGTAGTTAGACACCAGGTAGCAGTGACAAGTTTCCTATCATTTATGTAAGCTTTCATTTCATGCCATGAAGCACCACATACATTCTTTGTAGACCAGAACAGTAATATAAGTATTAATGTTACACATAATCATACATTTAAATGTAAATATATCACAGGATCTCACATACTGACCATATGAGTTCTGTCTCAATACATTCCTAAACATCTGTATGAACTGGGCCTATGAAATGCTGTTCCACAATACTCCAAGTGAACATTGCTTCTGATTTTAAAATAAATGTAGCATTTATGCAATTTATATTGGTAAACAAAGAACAAACATTTGCAAAGTGGTGGTAGTTAGACCCCAATTATTAGTGCAGAGTTTTTCATCATTTGCTTACCCTTTTGTTTGATGCCTTAAAATATTTACCATGGTATATATTCATAATTTTTAATGAAAACAAATCAGATACAGTATATGACATACTGACTGCACATAACGGGTGCTGACGGGGTCTGTGAAATGATATTCCATATTGCTTCAAAATGGACACAGCCTAACATGATAATTATGCATTTTATTGCTAAACAAGTATAAAAATTTAGGAAATGGTGGTATTTAGACATTAGATGTCAATGACAGGTTTTGAGCATTATGTATGCTTTCATTTGATACCATGATGTCCTGTATAAACTCCTCCAGGTTTAGTTATGTAAGAAATACTAATACGACACAGTTCATAAATTTACTTGAGAATACATCAAAATATCTGAATTACTGAGCACCCTACTTGGATTCAAAACCTTTCCTGTCCTGTGTGCTGACTCAGTTTGTGAAACAATGCCTTTAAGTGGATATTGGCTTAGAATATATGTTAATATGTGTAGGACAGTTTGTTTATATATTATTTGTATGCTTGCATTATACGTTATGCATATCTTAGCTTGTATTTGTATATTTATTCTGACTTTATTCTTTCAATGCACTCTGGCTGGATCTTCTTAATCTTAACCCATGCACTGAATCTTATTATTATGTGCTGCATTGTACCATTTACTCAATAACTAGATGATAGTTTTGATTAGGCAAGTCCTAGCGTATTTTCTGCTGACTGAGCACAGCTCATGGCTGGAAAGCTCAGTAGACCAGCTCACTCACTCAGTGAACAAATAGTAATTAATAAATAAATAAATAAATAACCCAGAGAACTCACTCTGCCATTGGATAACATGATACAAGTTTAGGCTTCTACATACCTTACAGTACATTGCTAAGAAATTGACCCACAGCAATACCTTACAATCTCTTGTCACAACATATAGAGCTGGATTACGAAACAAAGTTGCAGGCAGTGCAGTGCACCAAAGGAAGGCATCTGTGTGTTAATAGTAAATGTGATTCCATTGTGGAGGTGAAATTAAGCACAAATAATAATTTATTCAGCATAGGATAATTATGGACTCCACGCACACCACCCAGATTCCAAAACACAGCATCTGCACCTAATGCAATTAAAATGCATTACAGCACTTTGCCAGCGGTATTACAAAAGTACTTGGAAGAATGCATTCATGCTGCAAAGTAGCTTTTAATATTGACTGCAGTTTACATAGTAATCTTGCGGATTCCACAAATGTAATTAATAAAATAATGCAAGCAGGCTGGAGTTCTACAGGCCATATTAAAGGACAATCTGTCAATGCATCCCATGAGGCAGCCAGCAAATCACAAAGCCAGGTGACAGCTAAACAAGCTCTCTGACCAGGAAATCATCAATAGGACAGGTTAGAGAGAGACCTGGTGCAGGTGGTGTGCAGGATTCATGCACCCCACGTCTATGTGTAGTATGTGGGGTAACCCAGTACCGGTAGAAACTAAAGTGTGTCTGAGACTGGGTATACTGGCCTCTAGGGCATTTCAGCGCTGTATGGTGATGTTGTAAGGAGTATCCCAAACAGCTGGCAGTTGCATCCTAGGAAGGTTTCTGGCAGTAATGTGCAATAAAGTAGATGAATCCACTTTCCGCACTGAACACAACTACTGAAACATGTCCAGTAGTTGTCCACATTGAGCATCATACATACCCTAAGCACAATATGCACACACAAAACATTTGAATGAACTGACCTGTAGTGAAATAATGGACAGATAAAGTAGAACAAGGATAGTATGACAAAATAATGTATGGTACATCACCAAAGGCAACCAAACTGTCACATATGTCTCACAACAGAGGTGTGCACAACAGAAGGAAGTGTTAGGCTGTGAATTTTAAACAATAAATGGTGGAATCCACCTGTATAATTTACATTAAATTGAACAAAGTACATTGTTTATGATGTAAATCAACTGCAATCCACATAGTCTATATGCAGGTTTATTGTGAAAAACGGATGTGCATCACATGTCTTACTTATGACGTGTGATGCATACCTGTCACACTTATGCATTAAAATGTATTGCAACACAGTGTGCAAAAACATCAACTGCAATGACATCATGCTGAGTAAATCATTGCCATAACTGGTGCATAAAATATAACACAGCATTATTACAGTTGGTAATGTAAAATAAATGAACATAGAAACCTGTGACATCAGATATTTGAGGAACCACCTATAGATATATAACTCAGTGGTCAGCACAGTGGTCATAAATTCCACAGGGTTAGCATGACACAAGAACATGCATTGGATAAACTGCCAGTGTGACTCTAACACAGTCTAGGGTGCCCACACTTACAGCTCACACCATGGTCTTGCCTGCCCCTACCATGTCCAGAAACACTTTGCCAATGGTGCTTTACCAATAAGCTGAATGTGATAATATTTACAGCATGGAACATGATGTGGGTAAGAGCACTACTGTGATGTGTATGTCTGGATATCACTGGTGGTGTCTGATAGTTATGACCACCAGTAGATGTACATATCATTGCAGCAAAGACATTCACATGCAAGGGCCATGAGTGGGTGTGCTGAGGGGAGAGCTGCCTGTCTGCACTGGTAGTAATCTGCTCATCAGGATCAGAGCATACAGGGCATGTAATACCCAGTTTGTAAAATTATGGCTCTGCTCTTACACCACCATAACAAGGCTTTCTACAGAGCATGCAAAATAATCCTCATTTTCATGGTTTTCGAACAATACTGTCATAACCTCACCATGTCTGTACTCCTGATTTTCATGTAACACATTCTTCTTGTGTGCTATATAATTGGTAGCATGGACAAATGCAAGCAGGTCACTTCCATGATATTGCTGGGAACATTCATGCACCTCTAACAGTAAGTGTACACTGTGTGACACACATTCATGCACATCAGTTCTACTCCCACATGTAGTCCAGGGGACATTATGACTTCTTTGTGGGGAAGAGTCATCAACACTTCCAGATTCAATATGAGACAGTAGGTCATGGCCATCATCAGGTGCATCATCTAATAGCTCCACATCATCGGAATGAATGGCCACATTATCCCTACAGTTGGAGGCTGAACCATGAAACACACTAATCTCCCTCACTGGGCTGAACATGAAATCCAATGCAGTACACCTTATGCTACTGGCCGTACTACTGAGACACTTCACATCCCTCCTAAGGATCTCTGGATGGGCTACTGGAGGAAGAAAGCGGTGGAGATTCTGAAAATAAATAAAGATAACACGTGGTATACTGGTACATAAGTAAAGAAAATGTAATAAGACTGTCATATGTGGAGAAATGGCTACATGCAATGGATATGGATAATACTGTAGACCCTGACTTACCAGGTTGATGTCAATATGAGTGTAGCACAGGCACTATAGTAGAGACAAACAGTTCAGTCACATAGCAGACAATTAATCTGAATGTAACAAAGATATAGGAATACATACCTGGCATGTTCTTCTGGTACTCCACTGCCAATGGTGAAATGTCACTGTGATGTAAAAAGAGACACAAAAACATTATGCATTATTAGTAAAATAATACTGTCAGGTACATTTTGAAAACACATTTGATACAATGTATATAATCCATACACAATACCGGGTGGCCTATGTGCCAATATGACAAAATAAAACACATCTGCACAGCTTTACCAGGTATGTCATCATCAGAGGAAGTAATACATCTGGGATGGCTTCTGGAGCCTCTATATTATTAGGGAAGATAAGCATTGGTTATCCACAGAAGCAAGCAAGCATGATAGCACGCAGATCCTACCAATGGCTATTGCCCTCTTCACATTCCTACACAGATACATATCTGATGTGTGTGACAGCTGACAGGTCCGATGCAATGTAACACAACATCATTACAAAGAACAGAAGTATAATAACACATAGTATAGTATATCATGTATATTAAATAATGTACAAAATGTCAACTCATCAGATGTGATGTCATCTCCTCTATATAATGCCACATCTGTAGATTACAGTGGAACATATGCAATATGTCAGTACCATGATGTCAGAAGAGATGCCATTATCAGATGTGATAATGATTGGTATATCTGTGTGTGTGTGTGTGTGTGTGTGTGTGTGTGTGTGTGTGTGTGTGTGTGTGTGTGTGTGTGTGTGATATGTGTATATATATATATATGTATATATATATATATATATATGTGTGTGTGTGTGTGTGTATATATATATATATATATATATATATATATATATATATATATATATTTTTTTTATATATATATATATATATATATATATATATATATATATATATATATATATATATATATATATATATATATATATATATTTTATATATATATATATATATATATATATATATATAAAATATATATATATATATATATATATATATACACACACACACACATATATATATATATATATATATATATATATATACACATACACACACACACACACACATATATATATATATATATATATATATATATATATATACACACATATATATATATATATATATATATATATATATATATATATATATATATATATATATATATATTTAGACATACCTGGCAGAGGCTGATGAGTGGATGATGTTGATTCCACTGAGACAGTTGATAACAAGTTATTACACATGAGGATGACATTGTGAAATATGCATTGCATAAATAACATAACATAGTCCTGTGCTTACTGTGTGTGTTTGAGGAAGAGAGTTCTTCCTGTACATGATGTTGCTAAGATGTGATAGATAAAAAACATGTATCATGTGTGAATGATTGTCTGTGGTTGACACTTACATTAGGTTGTGTTGTACATAAGTGGTGGACATACCTTTGCATCCTGGCACAAAATTCCTCTTCAGGTATTCTCCGATCTTGTCAGGTTTGGTGATGTGAGGCAAGGAATATGGTGATGCTATTCATGGAGGTACAGGTGGTCCACCACCAATTTCATGTATGTCCCTTTCATAGCAGTGGAGTCTGGTGGCTGCATGGAAGATCATACCAGAGCAATAGCATTGACAGGCCTCCTTGGAACAGTTGTGCACACCCACAACATTCACCATACTGGTGATGTCTCTACACACCTGAGTCCTCCATAAAGTATCACCCATCCGTCCAAGCAAATTGAGACCATTTTGTCACAGTCCCTCTGTTATAATGTAATTTTCTCTATCTTTACTATCATATTGCATTTTGTTTTGTTTTGTTGTTTAATTTTTTCTACCATTCATCTGTTTAGAAATTAATTTGAAATTAGTATTGTACGTAAATGACATGCGCATGTCTACATAGTTGTTATGCCTATGTTGCAATACTAACATAAATGTACCTTAAAATGATATTCAAAATACTTACATAATGTGATAACATTGTCAGCAGAGAAGCATATAGGACATTTACATTGTGTATCAAATGGTCAACATATGCCATGAATCTTAAAGCTGTGTGAAAGCACAGAGGAAGAAATGGAATCTACTGGAGTGGCATTCATGTCTGCCACCTCTATGATGAGCTTCACCAGAAGAACACAGAGGATTTTAGCCAGAGCATCATAGAAGACTGACATCAGTCATCTGATACTCATAGTAAGTTACCTACTCCATACCTTAACTTCTACATTATCATATATGCATGCATGTAGAAAGCATAAGTGTTTAGGTGATCCATTGTACTTCAAGTGCATTTCATGAATATCTGCAGTGCTATTATTAATTTACATGGAAGAATAAGATGTTTTAATCTTTAGAGCTTACATTTGCTTATCAAGGCATCCTGAAGTTATCCGCAACTATACTAGGTCAGTCTAAACCTACATAATCATATATGTATGCATGTAGTAAGCATTTGTGTTTAGGTGATGTATTGTGTTTCAAGTCTACTCCCTGAATATATGTGACACTAATATTAATTTATATGGAAGAATAAAACATTTTAATCATTAAAGTTTACATTTTTGTATCTCTGTATCCTGAAGTTATCTTCAATTATACTGAGCCTCTCTAAATGTTGTGCACACCCACTGGACTGCCTGTTATACCTGTCTATTAATATGGACTTCACTCATGCTACTAATACTGTTATTCATTAATGTATGCTTTTAAAATGCTAAAACGAATGTGATGTCCATTAGCTCAACTGGTTAAGCAATGTGACAATGCATTGTTTACATATGTGTGGGTTCAAATCTCAGTACAGAATGCATTTTGATAAAGTGTTGGTAGTAATGTATTTACTGTTGCACATCACATATGGCAGATTTATACTTGTTTAGTAACTTGTACATTGCATTTTACACATCTAGCATAGCTGTGGTACATTGATGTCTATAGCACTTAATCTTCAGATGACTACACATTTCCTTGTTGTCCGCAAAGCTTCTAGAAAACATCATGCAGTATACTTCAGTTAATAATGATTTATGTGTGCTTGTTGTAAAATGCTAGTCAATACATACATATATTATTTTATATTTACATTTTCATAACATTTTCTTATAATCTATTACTTCTTTCATCAGTTTAATAAATATAAGAACAATGCAGGTCATCATGTCCGAACTATATGTGAGTCTTGTCATCACAATGAAAGTACGACATGAGTGAATCTGTAATCCTTACACGGTGTTATATCTGTAGGGTTAGCACTGCATGTGGCAAAATTAACTGCACTTCCACCTACTTTGCATGTGTAGGTTTGAATCCCACAGTTCTGCACTATTTTAATGACTATCGACTTGCCCCAGGATTCATTACACCCTACACAGTGTGTAGGAATAGTGCAGCAGCTGCTGCATGGAACAAGGCCACCAAGCAATTCAGCAAAGGGCTCCCGGGACATCCACGAGCGCTCCTACACTATTCCTACACAGACACCACTATATATGGCCATTGCCATGATAAATAGTTAAAATTTTTTAAAATAAAACTTTTTTTTTGGCTGATCTCAGCCATTTAAGCATAAGGCAGCGGAGTGCAAATGGGATTGTGCTGAAAATAAAAAAAAGGGGGAAAAATCAATGTTTTCAGTAATCTGCATTTTACCATTATAGTCAATGGCATGCAGAATGAAAACAATACCAGGGAATAGTGGTTGCTAAGGGGAAAAACCCAATCTAAGTGTGGAAACTATGGAGTAAGGCAGTGGTCTATGCAAATGAGGGGATTTATACTGAATCACAAATTTCTTCTGAGTGTCAGACTGCACCTAACCGTGTAGGTGCTCTAACACCACCATGTAGATAGGAGGAGCAGCTAACATGAAAAGGAGGTGTTTCATGCGCGCTGTAAGCACATTGGAGCTCACTGGCCCATGTTTGCCCTTAGCTAAGAACAGCTAAGGAAGGGGGTGTGTCTTATTCCATGAAATGCAGAGTGTGTTCATGTCCAGGGAGGGTCAATTCTGCTTAAAACTGTTTACTTTAGCTAAACGGCTGTGTGCGGCATGCACTGGGCCTAAAAAAAAAAAAAAAACAAGAAATAGCAGAACTGTTTACAATTGAGCAGCGGGTATGCATGGCATGCATTGGGACTTAAACGGAGAGGAAATGGGAAGGGGAAACAGCAGTGGGAAGGCAATCAAGGAGAACTACAATAGCTGGCAGGTGGAATGTATCAGAATCAGCCAATTACACAGGCAGCAGCCCAGCACACTACTATACACTATGCTAATAACTTTCAGCCTGTTTTTCCCCATAAACTCTACACCACTGGTGTACACATTTGGGGAAATTTTAAACTGACAAAACTAACAAAACATGCTAGAAGCTGTTGTTGCTCTGATCTATCAGCATGTGCTAGAGCCTGAGTGTGCTGAGGAGGAAAATGCTGACAACCAACTCAGACTGAGGTGGAGGAGAAGAGTGTTCAGACCCAGGGTAACCTACAAGGGGCTACATGATCTGGAGATAGTAGACCACTACAGGGTAGACAAGGACATAATTCAGCAACTTGTTGAGCTGTGGCAGCCTATCCTCAGAACCAGAACCAACAGAGGGGAACCCATTCCAGTGGATACCAAGGTATGTGTAGCCTTAAGAATACTAGCTCCAGGTAGTTTCCAAAGACCAACTGGGGATATCATGGGGGTCTCACAGGCATCTGCGTCCAGGATACTCCACCAGTTCCTTGATGCCATGTGACCACATGCCACTGAGCACTTTTACTTCCCCAGCACCCGTGAGGAGAGGACCACCAATATGTGTCTCTTCCACCATGTAGCAGAATACCCGGAGGAACTGGGTGCTATAGACTGCATGCACAGCCACATCAAACCACCAACCAGTGATCAGGGTAGGGTCTACCTAAACTGCAAGGGGTTCCACTCTATCAACTGCTTGGTCATGTGCAATGCCCAGGGCATTATCATGAATGTGTGTGCTGGCAGGCCTGGATGCTATCGTGACTCCCACATCTGGCATTCATCACAGCTGTACTGAGCATTTTCCAGTGGGTACATCCCATATGGCCATCTGGTGGGGGATGCTGGCTATACACTGGAGCCGTGGCTGATGATACCCATCAGAAATGCACACACACCCACACAAGAATGCCATAATGAGGCACACGCACAAACCAGGATCATTATAGAGTGTGTGTTTGGGATGCTCAAGTCACTGTTCCACTGCCTTGACATATCCGGTGGAGCTTTACAGTACTCTCCAGCCACATGTGCACACATGTTCATAGTATGTGCCATGCTACACAATATGATCCTGTGGAAACAGCTGCAGCAGGAACAAAACAGGGAAGGGCCACATAGCCCCTCACCATTGCCAAGGTCTCCACAGGCACAGAGGGACTGGGATGAGAACATCTTGAGCCTGCCCCTGTAGGCAGATGAAGGCGTGCCCAGTATGCCCTGTCCTTGGCAAAGAGGCAACTCATAGCACATACACTGACACAGTAGGGCCCGAGGGACTGATCTCTCTCTCTGACTCGCACACACAGTAAAATGGATGCCAAACATCACACCACCTATACCTTGCCATGTACAGTCAGTGTACTGCATGCATCTGACATATCCAGCCCTCAAGCACCATCCTCACAACAGCCTCAGGCACAAGGTAAGTCAGTCTCCTTAACAAAATAAATGAATGGAGTGGAATGTTCTGATAGCATATCTATGGTATTGATTCAAGCATGCAATGGAATGGGGTGACTTACTGGGATAGCAGCAGACAACTGACAGCTCTGTTGGACAGCAGGAAGTGTATTCCCAGTACAGGCCTACCCACACCATGCAGTACCACCATAGTTGACAAATACCACTGCAGTATATGTGGTGAGCCAAATAACTGGGGGGAAGGTCATAGGTCACATGCATGGATGTCAAATTTGGGTCCCATACCCACACCCAGCCTCACCCAGCAGATCAGCTGTAGAAAACTATATAGAAATGTCTGACAAAGGCCCTCACATGGCGACATCCATGAAATCTCCACCTACAAACGTTTACACAGTGATATCACAGCAGATCTGGCAGTGGCAGCATGGCTTGGAAAGATAAGAAGTCTGAAACTACAAATGTTTATGCCAGAGCAATCTGACCCATGGTCAATACTGTTATGCTTATAGTCTCAAAGATAGGGCACATCACTATGCTAAATGGGACAAAAAATGTTAAGCAAATATCAGCACAGTCTCTACAAATGTGTATTGTGTACAGATGTGTCACTCCCCCCCTAGTTCCATAGAAATGCAATAACATGTCCCTAGCCTTAAGTAGCATCCAGCCATCAACTAGAGTGATGTCTCAACACAAACAGAAAGCAATTGTCAGTAACACCCACAGTCAACTTACTGGTACCATCACAGGGTTGTCCACTCCCAGCAGCCTGGGAACATATGATCATCAGAATGTACTGCCTTGCTACAGATGGCATTCATCTGTCAAGCCTGGCCTACAGGCCTCTGGCAAATGCCCATTCCTCACCCACAGTACCCTGTTAGGGAGTGTCATGGGGTCCATAACACCAACATAACTCTGTCTACAAAATGCAAAGAAAGACCATGCTGCTAATTTCTAGGAGAAAACCTGCCAGTGTTAGAGATCCAGAAATCTGGACAAAGCCATGAATAATGGGTTGCAAAAGGTCCAAAGAGAAGGACACTTTTGAAATACTTCTCTAATAATGTTATAAAGTTGATAGAATGATTGTAGTAGCATGGAATGTCAGATAGGTACAAAGTCTGAAACTGCAATGTCAGCTGTCAGTAATATCTGACTTCAGCCCGGAGTGACTTGAAAAACATTTTTCCTTGAAAACCACACTTGTTTGGGTAACCAACAAGATATATGAGTCATGAATGTAGGCATTCTGTGATACTCTGTACAGTCGACAGGCAAGGCTAGGAGTCTAAACATGGAAATGCACTCATTGCAAGCAGTCCTAACCCTGGAAGATGGTGACATGTCTGCACCCACAGAACCCTGGCCCACAGCCATGGGGAGTAACACACCCTTCCTTGATCACTCATCCTGTGCAACATCCTAACCCCAAAATGTGGCCATCCAAGCAAAATGAGGTTGGCCACATATATATGTGAGACAAATACATACCTCCAGGCTGGTCAAACAGTCTGACATACACAAGACCCTCCAAGTGCAGTCAACCTTTGAAAAGACCCCTATGCAAAGTACTGGTAGCTACAGGCAAACATATCTGACCCAGGACACCCCGTGATACGAATGTGAGTGTGATTATTTGACTGTTGCCTCACATTCTCTTTATTTTCTTTATTAAGTAATGTTATACTCTGGAAGTGTCAGCAGGCATGACAGATGATGCTGTGTTCCAGAACAGTTTAGTGATTTCAGCAGAGTCACTACATTTGATTACGAAATATGTCTTGTATGTATATATGTGCTGGGATATTTCAGTAAAGTACTAAAACTTACAAAGTCATTGGAATATTCCAGTGTAACACTTGTAAATTGCAAAATCATTGTATTTGGTGAGAATTGCTATTCCTCCTGGGGTGGGTGGCCAACACCACAGAATGATCTAGCTCCAGCCCTCACTGGAAACTACTGATTCTCATGACTTGTGGTAAACAACTTGGTTATATATAGCTGGGGCTCCCTGCACTCAGGCAGAAGCCTCACCTGTGTAGTGGATGCACTGCCCAGGACTGTTTTCCTGATGAAGATTCCTGTCTGACTGCAACAGGGTTTCCTAGTCAAGACTGAAGACAGGATGAAGCTTTCTCTTTATGGGCGATGTATGCCTTTTTTTAAATGTATTGTCTAATTTCCTATTTTAGTTAAATAGCGATTACTTAGTTTTCTGTTTTAATGTGATTTACTGTTCAATTACATAGAGTTTATTTAGTTTATGTTTAGTGACAGAAATAAAGTTTGTTACTAAATAATTTCTTTAGTGTGAAATGAATTATTTTGAATCCTGCTCATTAGGCAATACATTATTTTGGCGTCATGGACACAATGTGAAATGTTTAAGAGAAGGTTTATATGTGTAACTGCATTCATTGTTTTCATCATTGTATACAGAAATATAGCACTCCAATTGAACTATAAAGAAACAGATATCCTTGCTTTTGTTTAAATCATGCTAAAGTTTGCAATTTGTAGAGACAGCTGGACTGTTTCAGCCCTACTGCTCACAGTGGAAAGCCTTTAACAGAGATAAGGAATATCAGAGCTTAATGAAAAATACATGCCAATGTTAAAGAAACATGACATACTGGCTAGAAAGTATATGTGCTAAGTTACATGAATACAGTTTTTTTTTTCTTTTCAGGATTTAACAAGTGTAACAGCTCCGTACTAACATTGGACTACATGAGGATTTAAAGGGTTAAAAATTAAAGCAGTTAACAGCTCAAAGGGTAATATGGACATGTCATTAGTGTTAACTACAAGGTTATTAAAGTATTTTAATATTACAGTTTCCAACAGGATGCTAGTTTGGGCAGAGCATGACAACAAAAATATTTTTAACATTCTTACAAAATGAAAGTAAAGATGACAAGGGTACATTCTAATACAGTCAGAGACTGTGGAAAAAAACATATAACAGGTGAGAAAAGTTCTGAGACAGTTGTCAAAAATCTGTGGGAAACATAAAAAAAGTTAAAGCAAAAGTTAGCACAAGCAAAGGAGCTGATAGCTCCCACCAGTAAATTATGTCTTGTTTTGCAAGCTGCAGCACAGAAAGACACACTCTCAGTGGTGCTATTACAGGCTTGGCCATAAGACGCATCTCAGAAAATGGACACTAAGTTAAGACAGGTTACTTTTTGTAGCAAAAAAAATCCCTGCATTAAACATTTTTTGGCCATTTCATTGGAAATAAAACAATGTTCTCTGGGGTTATAGTTCTAACTCCACATTTAACAATCAAACATTGCTAAATGATAGTAAAATATCACAGAAGATGTTAGTTAGGCATTCCTCTACACTGTATGTAAATGGTGCATGTTTCTGGAAGGATGGGAAGTACTACAATCGGTTCACAATAGAGACATTCCAAAAGGGAGACAAACCAATTATGGTTAAGTTACCAGGATGCTTGTCAGCACAAATGGCTGAGCTAGAAGCTGCACAATATGTTTTACAGCATTTACATCCAGTAAATATTTACTTCGACAGTGCTTGTATAGTAAATTCTCTGACACTACTTATGGCAATGTGGGTTAGAAGAGAATTTATTGATAGTGCAGGACTAATTCAAAAGTACAGATTGCAGGGACAGTTCAGTATTTTAAACTTAAAAGCAAAGCATCAACAATGGATAAAAGACCTGAGATTCTTATAATGTGTGATAAGTTCACCTAAGATGTACCAGGTAGGACATGCACAGGAAGTTACATTCAGAATTGAGCTAAGATAGGCATAGGAGGGGTAGCGATGTTACATAAAATGATAGCTCAAATATCTGTGCCTGATAAATTACAAACATAATTGTTATTTGAAATAATTCCAGTAATTGATTCTCCTGTTAAATGGGAACAGCCTTTTGCTCAGCTATCATTAGAGCAATGACAACATGCTTGGTTTATAGACGGGTCAGTTAAATATGTAAAAAAAATAGGAGGTGCTGAAAAGCTGTATCTTATAAAAAAAAATAACTACTATGGATAATGATAAGAGTAGTCAGTATACTGAACTTTGTGCAGTTTTTCAGAATTTGAGGCAAGAGACACCAGGAACATGTCATATTTATACTGATTCCTGATCAGTAGCAAATGGATTAGCAACCTGGTTGCCTACATGACAGAAAAATGATTGGAAAATTCATTCTAAGGAAATTTGGGAAAAAGAATTATGGCAATCAATTTGGGAAATGATAAGTCAAGATACTGTGACAGTTTATCATGTTGATGCATGCTATTCTGCAGAATCTCTAGAACGATGGTTTAATTCTGTTACAGATGAACAAACAAGAATTTCAGAAGTTAATACATGAAATGATTCTGAGCAGATGGGGATGGCAAAATGGGCACATCAGAAATGCGGACATCTGGGAGAAAAAGTCACTTACAGTTGGGCACAAACAAGAGGAATTGCACTTTCATTAGATTTAATTAAAACTGTTATATTATAGTGCCCGGTATGTCAGCATACACAACAAAGGCCTATTCCTCATGCAGTTCAGGGACATATAGGACAAGGAAAGTTACCAGAACAAATATGGCAGATTGATTATATTGGTCCTTTACCATCTAATAAGGGCAGCCAATACATATGTACAGCAGTAGACACTTATTCTGCATACCTTATTGGTTTTCAGTGCCGAGTGACACAGGTAAGTACTCTGAAAACCATAATTTGATCATTCTGTATTATAAAATTCATTCGCAAATACAAAGTGACAATGGTTCTCACTGTAAAGGGAGAATAGTACAGGAATTTGCAAAACAGTATAATATTGAATGGCTGTTTCATATACCGTACTACCCACAGGCAGCAGGATTAATTGAGAGAATGAATGGATTACTTAAAGACCAGTTAAGAAAACTAGGAAATGGTACTCTGCAAAACTGGAGAAATAATCTAAATATGGCATTACAGATTTTCAATAATAGACCAATTTCAGAAACAGAAACATCATTAATGAGAATGTTAACTCTAGCATTGCAGATCAAACCATATGTGACAACAGAAACAATCACATACTGGGAAACTCAGGCAGGTGCATTAGCTCCTATTAGAACCACACCTGAGACTGCAGGACTGAGTCTATATTCGAAGAATGCCTACAAAATACTGGCATGGTCAGTTCAACTGATCAAGACCGGAATTGGAATTCAAATTCCAACAAAGTATTTTGGTTGGATAGTGCCTCAATCAATACTTGCTTTGAAAAGTGTTCAGGTTGTGGATGGAGTTATTGAAGCAGATTACCAAGGGGAACATAAAATTAATTTGTTAGTACTTCAGATGAGAATGTTCATGTATAGAAAAAGGATAAGGTAGCCCAAATATTTACCTTACCTGTGTTAGGCGGCACAGTCACCAAAGGGCAGTCACCGCCTGTTGCTGCCTTTGAGAGGGAACAAATATCTGGTATGCATGAAATCAATTCAGGTGCAAAAATATGGGTCCATGAACCCAATAAACAACCTGAACAAGCAGAAGTTATCACTACTGGAAATGACAATGCTGTTTTAATTATTAAACCAGGAAAGGAAAAATGGGAATATGTACCAGCAGACTGGTGTTATTTGCGAGAACAATCATGCTACTTTTGTTTGATTTCATATTCTAACTCCAGTCTATACAATGCTGTTTTCCTCACTGTGCTGTATGGAGTCCCTTTGGCAGAGTGTGTAAAACCAGGAATAAAAGCAACAGAGCCAACACAACAGTAATCTGGTGGGGATGGGTTGCTAGTGCACAGAATAGGACACAAGGTACTTTTACCTGCCCTGCTGGACAAGAATGTTCTACTGTTAAATTGACTTCTGATGAAAATCTAACTATTTGGAGTGTGAGGAGAGGACATTAAATACAACTCAAATCATAAATAGAAAGGCATGGGCTTCACAAATAACTGCATTGAATAACAATCCCAAAGCTCATTTTGACCAAATAATTAAAGTACCTTCTACATGTAGATATGTAGGACAGGAATATCAAATACATTTTAATATTTCTTTTCCAAAATTAGGTAAATGCAAGCAGAAATGAGCATGGTCTAGTACCTTATTAGGAGGTATTGGTACAGGGTTAGGAACCTTCAATGCAATTGATGTTGAAGTTTTAGCTAATAAAATTAAAGCTGTGGGTCAGGATATTTCACAAATTATACATTTACATGCTCAGTGAAATCCTACAGTTTGGCACACACAAAAACAGCTTGTTCATTATGAAAAATATTTTTTAGATCAATTTAATGCTTCTGTGGTTTCCAATTTGAAATTTGATGCAAATGTCACAAGGTTTGTAAATTAGGCAACATGTACCTTACAGTCTTTTTATGTTTCAATGCAGAAAAATCTTGTGCAGACCAAATCAATGCTTAACTCATTCCCTCCAATGGAGCTCAGGAAGTTTGCACTGTAACATCACTCTGATGTAATGAGTTAAGAATGAACATGTCTGGAGTCAGCTGTTTAACCAATGGATACCTAGTACTAATTGTATAAGGCTGTTTTCTGAAAAAACAAAAATGTAAAGACAACTTTTGTACAGGTTATATTTTGCATTATAATGTCACAAATGCAAAAATAATATGTCAATTTGTAACCTTGCCACTGGTATTTGGACCTCCTTCATATCCATTCCAATATTGGTTACCCCATTTAGAAGGAAACTACATTGACTCCTCAAACAGAACACACAAATTAGAACATTGTACTAAAACAATAGATAGACTCATCTGTGGACAACATTCCCCTTTATATCAACCATGTTTACTTCAGCATTCCATCAATCCTTGAGAAATCCTTTTGTAGGTTGCCTAGGTAATGTAACTCATTTGAACTGACATAATGTAATTTATATCTTTTCTCCTGAAACATATATTGATGTATTTCATGCCTGGTCACCAAACAAGCTGGAATATCATAACTTGACTTTCAACCTGAACTCTTTACAGAAAGTATTGAACAATATGCAACATTTTGAAAAACATTTACAGGCAGTAATGTAATTGTTCCTAACCCTGTACCAATACCTCCTAATAAGGTACTAGACCATGCTCATTTCTGCTTGCATTTACCTAAAATGTAATTATTTTACATCATGAAATGACAGGTATTATTACAGGGAATAAGCTGGTTAGTTTAGCCAAGAAAACAGAGTCTGATACAGCACATAATTGGTGGGACATATTTACCCGATGGTCAGCACCCTGCACCAAGCTGTTGAATAGGTTAATACAACCAATATTAGTTCTACTGATTGTTTTGATTTTATTGACATTCTGGAATTGTGGATTAACTTATTGTGTTTACAAAAAGGCAAATACGGTCTTAAATATCGGATATAAGTAAGTCAATAGTCAAGGGTCCGAATGTGATATGAATGTGATACGAAAATGGGGTACATTGAGTGAGTGTGATTATTTGACTGTTGCCTCACTATATCTCAACATTCTCTTTATTTTCTTTATTAAGTAATGTTATACTCTGGAAGTGTCACCAGGCATGACAGATGATGCTGTGTTCCAGAACAGTTTAGTGATTTCAGCAGAGTTACTACATTTGATTATGAAATATGTCTTATATGTGTATGTGTGCTGGGATATTCCAGTAAAGTACTAAAACTTGCAAAGTCATTGGAATATTCCAATGTAACACTTGAAAATTGCAAAATCATTGTATTTGACAGGAATTGCTGTTCTTTCTGGGGTGGGTGACCAACACCACAGAATGATCTAGCTCAAGCCTACACTGGAAATTACTGATTTTCACGACTTGTGGTAAATAACTTGGTTATATATAGCTGGGGCTCCCTGCACTCAGGCAGAATCCTCACCTGTGGAGTAGATGCACTGCCCAGGACTGTTTTTCTGATGAAGACTCTTGCCTGACTGCAACAGGGCTTCCCAGTCAAGACTGAAGACAGGCTGAGGCTTTCTCTTTATTGGTGATGTATACCTTTTTTTCAAATGTATTGTGTAATTTCCTATTTTAGTTATATAGAGTTTACTTAGTTTTCTGTTTTAGTGTGATTTACTGTTCAATTACATAGAGTTTATTTAGTTTTTTGTTTAGTGACAGAAATAAAGTTTGTTACTAAATAATTTCTTTAGTGTGAAGTGAATTATTGTGAATCCTGCTCATTTGGCAATACAACCACCCCCCCCCCCCACACATATCTTATCCCCTACAAATCTATCCAGAGTCTGCCTGTCACCCTGATCCTGTCTGACTTATATTACCCAACTGTGGACTGGAAATCAGACTAGGCCAGAACAGAAATCCACAGAGATTTCACCATTGTAATATATCACCAAGGTGCTAGACTGTTTCCACAGCACCAGCAGTCAGTTGCTTGTAGGCACACCTCTCAACAGGATGGATTGTGCAAGAATGCATAGAATTTGGCCTATAATCCTGGTGTGTGCATCATCCATCCTGTATTCCTCTGGTAAATCACTGTGATGATCTGAGGAGGTATGTCACAAGGTACTGAAACAATACATGACAGTGTCAAATGGCATACATGTCAAATGTCTGCTAAAACAAGCCCTGAAACCCTAGCAACCCATACATTACTGAAAGAATAGTCACAATCTCTCCCCATTTTGATATGCTATCTCCAGATATCCTGCACCAACATGTTGAAAGGTATGGCTGTAGCACAAAACAAACTGGACTGGAGTACAACAATCCCTGGAATGGAGTCCCATATGTACTATAGAAGGTAACACTGGGCATACTCATACATTT